>NW_028326409.1:0-51000 GCF_027475165.1 Benincasa hispida
AGGTCGAATGTCTAAATTATTGAACCCTTGACCTATTTAAAAAAAAAAAAAATATTTTTCTAAATAGTTTAAAAAAATACAATATTTTTATAACTGGTTTTTAAAACTAGCATATTCTTTTAATTTTTCCCATATCCATATATGGTGCAAAAATTTAAACTAAATAATTTTGTCAAATATAATTTTAAAAAAAATGAGTAGTGGGAAAAATGGGTGTGGTCCAGGTCGTCTATAATCAAAAGTCAAATCACTAACTTGATCATTGGCTGCCACGTGTCCCTCCTTTGAAAGAGCCAGTGGAAAAATTCCACTTCTTAGTTTGGGACAGGTCACAGGTCAATAATGGTTTTCCATATTATTAAATTTTGAAAACAATTATGTAATATAATGATTTTTTTCCCTAAATTTATAATTATTCCAAAAAAAAAAAAAACAAAAATTAAAAAACGAAACAGAAATATATATTTTACCATATATAAATATATGTTTTTTCTCTAAATCCAACAAATGTTGACTCTTGAACTATAAATAGGAAATTACATGTTTGATTATTTATACAAAGTTTGTCAATTTTATGAGTTTTAATTGATTCATAAATTTGTATGATTATATTTTACTATGTCCATATAACGTTAGGATTGAATTTGGTGAAAATAAAAAAAAAAAAAAATTTAGTTTAAATATCATTTTTTTCATAAAAGACTTTCAAATGTGCTCATTTTAATTCAAGAAAAATGTCAGTTTTCATCCATTAATTTTAAAAAAATAACTCAATTATCATAAAATGTATATTAGAGATTTGAATCTTCGACCTGTATTTTGTCCATATAACTAAATAAAACAAGTTCTAAAAATTGAGACCAAAATGAGATTTAACCTAATAATTTTTTATTGAATTTAAATTGATGTCAACATCATATAGATCAACAAATTAAAACACATATCCTCTAAAAAGAGTTAGAGATACAAATTCTCACTTACATGAATATTATTAATAACAATAATAAATCCAGCAAAACTTTTAGAAACGTTATAGTAGGTTCTTTAAAAATTTAAGTTGGTTTAATTTTAGTCCTATATTTTTATTAAATCTTAAATTTGATCCTCATTGCTAGTTTGTTATTGATTTTATTTTTTTAAAAAAAGTTTTTGTTATCTATATATTAGTAATTTTACTATAAATTTTGAAAACATATTAAATATTATATTTTCTTGCATGAAAATTATTATTATTATTGTTTAACCAATTTCGATAAAATTTAACTTCGAATCGACTAAATTTAAGAATTATTGAAAGTGAATCGACTAAAATTGAAAAATTGAAAATACATTAACTAAAATTAAATAAATTTAGAAATGGGTTAAAAAACACTTTTAATCCATAAACTTCCACGAAAATAATAATTTAGTTCTCAAGTTTTGGTTTGTAAATTTAGTCCTTGTACTTTCAATTTTGTATCAATTTAGTCATTGTACTTTCAAATTTGTAACAATTTAGTCTATAACTTAAAAGAATCTTCAAAATTAGATGTCAATTTATATTATTTTATAATGCAAACTTTGCATTTTGTAAAAATATTATTTTATAATTAGTTTATCTATTTATATATGCAGGAAATCTAATTAAACCTTAACCCTAATTTATATAATATAGACTAAATCATTATAAATTTTAAAGTACACGGGCTAAATTGTTATATAACAAAGTCTATGAACCAAATTGTTACAAAATGAAAGTATAAAGATTAAATTGTTATTTTATAAAAGGAACTAAGGCTATGTTTGAGATTGCTTTAATTGTGTCAAAAGGTCATTTGAAAAAAATATCAACTCTGCGTTTGGTAAAACATATTTAAATTAAAACAATATCCTTCTAACTTTTAGATTCTCTTAAATCATGTATAAATTTTAATTAATATTTAATTTTCATTTTTATACCTTGAGAAGAAGATTTATTTTATACATTTATCTATTTCTCACTAACCAAATTTATTTTATATTTGTAATGAGTCAAATGCATCATTTTTTTAAAAAACGTACCATATTCATTTTTTTAAATAAAACTATTTTCCTTAATATTTAAAAAATTAATCTATAACAAAAAAATTATCATACTAAAAAAATCATTTAAAATTTAAAATTATATATATATAAAAAGCTGATTATAAATATATTTTAGTTAATATATCTATGATGAGATGTTTTTGTATTTATTTACCAAAGACTCTAATCTACTTTTTTAAGTTTAAGCTCAAATTTATCAAATGCTATTTTTTTTCATAGCTGATATTAATTATTTTAAAAGTTACACCAATCCGAAACGAAGGTTAAAAGTGATTTTTAATTTTAAAATATATTGAGCAAAATAATATTTAACATTAAAAAACTAAAATTAGTTAGTCACATAAATATTATAGATATAGATAATAATAGAGGCTCCAAAAATAAGGGGCGAGAATTTTGGTCCATAAATATTAATTCCACAAACAATATTGGATGAACTTTCACATCTCAGGGGAATGGTTAAGTCGAGATTCCCTATTCTATTTCACAGTCATATTCCATAAATTTAAATTTTAATATTTTAAAATATTAATTATTTAATATGAAAGTGGGAAAAAAAAAAAAAAAAAAAAAAAAAAGCCCTAATTTTCCATATTCCTTCTCTATAATATAATATAACCTTGCGTGGAGCCAGAGTTTCATCTTTCACGGAAATTCTCCATCTCCCGAAGGTAATCCCATTCGTTGCTTCGATCTCCGTTCTTCCTGCGAATTGCGAATCTATATAATACAAATTCAATGTCATCTTCGATTTGGGTTTCTCATGATTCTGCTTTGATTCCATTGTTACTCTCTCGTGGTATCATCAGCAATACAAGCACGTATTAGATCTCCGCGTTTCGGTATTGTTCGCATCTCTGCCTTTAGGATTAGAAATCTCTTTGAATCGCGGCTGAGTATGTTTCTTTCGAGGCAGAAGGGAGTTTTATTGAAGTTTGAGTTATTGGTTGAGGATCAGTTGTTCAAATACTGGGATGTCTTCTAGCAATTCAAGTGAATTCTGGTGATTTGCTGGTCGGTTAGATGTGGAATATGTTTGTGTAGATCGGGGGTTTATGCTTCTTTTATTTTCTTCCTTTTAATTTTATCATCAATTTTGTCTTGTTCGTTAGGAATCTGGCATCTTTTGTTCTTTTTATTGGATGGATGGAGAAGTTTTTGCGTGGATATGAGAGTAATAATTAGGGAGATCGAGCAAGTATTATGAGATTGTGCATAGTTGCTCTGGGATTTAATAACATTATGCCCAAAAGTTCATTGCTGGAGTTTGATGTAGGGTTCATTATGTTGGGTTTCCCCTGATCCAATCTCGAGGCGTGGATCATCTAAACTTTTGTGTTGGTTAAAGTTTCAACACAAGAACTTCTAATAGGCTAGGATGGGCATGCAGGATTATTTAAGATTTGGATGCTGGTTTTATGATATTTTCACAATGGAACCGTGCTGCATTGCTAATTTCTTTGGTTTTCGCTTGCAGATTAATTGATTATTTCAACACGATGTCTGTCATGTTCTATTTTGCATATTGAATCTTTTTGAAGACTACTAATGTGGTAGTATCCGTACGGTGCAGAATTTGAAAGTGACTTCTGAGAAGTTAGTGAGAATTTGGTGTTGGATTAAAGTGATAAAAGACCAAGAAACTGTATTAAGTCTCTGAGATCTTGGAATAATGACCGTTCCAGAAAGTGAAGAGGTGCTTAATATTCTTCTTTGATGTTTTCTGGATTTTGAAGATCGTGCAAGTTTCTTATATGGTTATAATTATTGTCAGTAAATGTTCTATTGACACTATGCAGGTTGGTTTTAAGCCCATCGCATTGTCAGCTAGTGATTATGATGCAAGTCTTCCTATCAAGAAAAGGAGATTTCTGGTAGTGCAATTTCCTCCATCTCCATCTAAAGATACATCTTCATTCCATTCAGATGGAAATTTATTGAAGGCCGAGCGGCCATCTCCATCTAAAGATTTATCTTCTTTGACTCACAATGAAAATTTAATAAAGACTGAGCAGCCGACTCTATCTGTGACAATAGTTTCAAGTTCTAGTGCAGTCACAAGTTCTGCATTGTTGAACAAGAACCAGGACTGTGTTTCTGACAAGAATAAAGGAAAACCTGATTCTGATTCATGTTGTGTGGATATAGTCCGGAATGATATTGGAACGCCAGGAGTCAAGTTTCAAGAACCCAGTGTGGGAGGACATGCTTGTATTAATGGTTCTGTTGAATATGAAGGTAAATCCTTGGTATCGGTAAAACATACGGTTCATGCATCACCAGAGATCTGTGGGGGGTTGAAGTCATCGTCAACTAGCCTCAACTCTGATCCTCTTGCTGGTAACAAAGAGGAAGAAATTGATGTAAAAACACCTGAAGAAAAGTGCAGCCCTCCAATTTGTCAAGTTGGAGGAGGAGCTGGAGTCTCGGTAGGTTTGAAGGGACATATGGATCCGAAATTAGTTCCTGAAGAGAGTGATTTGAATTTCCTGAAGCATAATTCTTTGGAACCTGTGTTGCTGGACTTTCCATTAAACAAACAAGGAAGTAGCACCCAGTGTGTCAAAGGTAATGTAGCGTCTGATGGTGATGGTTCTCTTTTGCAGTCAAACAGGGAAAAATGGGATCTAAATACCTCAATGGAGTCATGGGAGGGTTGTACTATTGGTGATGCACCTGTAGTGCAGATATCAGCCACTCAGACGAATATGGCTATCGAAACTTATGCTTGCTCATCTGAAATGGTTGAAATTGTTAGTCCATGTGGAAAGCAAACCCTTTTAGATAGTGAACATAAAGGAAACTCTATTTATTCATGCATACCATCAAAAGAGCATCTTCATTTAAGTCTCGATTCATCTTATCAGCAGCCTACGCTTGAAGAAGATCCTTATATTTCTGAATATGAATCAGATGGCAACTGGGATATAGCTGAGGCTGTTGATGATAATGATAATAATATAGAAGAAGACTATGAAGATGGGGAGGTCCGGGAAACAATGCAGGAAACTGAAGTAGAGGTCCATGTATATGAGAAAAGAGAAATTGAGCCTTTGGATCATGCTTGTTGTAGTGACAAAAAGATCAATTCTGTTGGATTGCCCGATCATGAATTTTTTGCTTTAGGCCCTCTGGAGCAGGAAGCTAAACCAGAAAATTTGGATTATAGAAGTGAAGACGATGTTCAGGCTATGACTAAAAGTAAATCTCGTGAGCAAGTTCATGAAGATCTTTGTGTGAAAGAATTACATGCTGTAGAGAATACTATTAGTGAGAAGGCTGCAGGAAGAACCCAATTGTCTCAGTATGATAAAAGGGACAACTTCGTGGGCCTGGACACTGCTGACAAAATCATAGATGAGGAACTGATTCCTACATTTTCTCAGGGCGAGGTTGAGAATGCTGTAGCAGTAGATGTAGTGCAGAGTAGGGATCTAACTTTGCCTACTGTAAAGGAGTCTGTAAATGGTGATGATGCAAAGGATATCAATGAAGGCACTAGAAATAGTCGGATAATTAATCTTAATCGAACATCTACTGATTCAACTTCTTGTAAGGCAAAATCTAGCTTTGTCAGGTCAGGTTTATCACATACGGATAGAGAGTTTGTACCCAACATGGCAGTTGAAGGAGCAGATGTGCAACCTCAAGAAAGGTTATCAGTTAGTTTCTTCTATTCGTTTTTCTTCTTAAACTTGTTTTAACTGCTTTTATGTTTCTTCTAATCTTGTCACTACTTTCATTTTCAGAGATGACGCGTACAGTAATATTACCAAGAAAATTTCTGTAGACAGACACCAGGGTCAGTCACCGTGGATGAATTTTAGTCATAGAAGAGGGAGAAGTACCAATAGGTTGGACAACCGATCTGAGGAATGGGATTTTGGTCCCAACTTTTCTCCTGAAACATTCACTGACCAGCGGATAGATTACCATGTTCCTGGTCTTGATCAAAACCGATATAAGATTATACCTGATGGTCCATTTGGTGGTGCTAACCATCGTGGTAGAGAATTGTTAGAGGATGAGGGACCTTTTTTTTTCCATGGACCCTCAAGGAGGAAGTCACCTGGAAGAAGACATGGGCCTGGTGTACGAGGTGGAAAAATGGTTAACAGAATGCCTAGAGATTTTAGTCCAAGTAGATGCATGGATGAAGGTGGCTCTTTTGATCGACAACATGGTGAAAAGTTCACTAGGAATTTTGCTGATGACACAATGGATCCGATGTATGCACGACCCCAACCTCCATACGACGTAGACAGACCTTTCTTCCGGGAAAGAAGGAACTTCTCATTCCAAAGAAAAACTTTTCCCAGAATTGATTCTAAATCTCCAGTAAGATCCCGAGCTCGCTCTCCTAGCCAATGGTTCTCTTCGAAAAGATCTGATAGGTTTTGTGGACGCCCTGAATTGACACATCGAAGATCTCCAAATTATAGAACGGATAGGATGAGATCTCCCGATCAGCGTCCTATACGTGGGTATGTTCCAGGCCGAAGACAAGGATTCCATTTCCTTTCACCATCTGATGAATTGAGGGATGTGGGTCCTGCACCTGACCATGGCCCTATGAGGTCTATTATCCCTAATAGGAATCAGACTGAAAGATTACCACTTAGAAACAGAAGTTATGATGCTATAGATCCTCGAGGAAGGATTGAGAACGATGAACTTTTTGATGGCCCTGTACGTTCAGGTCAATTGACTGGGTACAATGGTGGTGAACTAGATGACGACGAAAGAAGATTTCATGAGAGACATGAACCTCTTCATTCTTTTAAGCATCCATTTGATGATTCTGATGGTGAGAGATTTCGAAACAACGGGGAGGATTGTTCTAGGCATTTTAGATTTTGTGCAGAGAATGACTCCAGAATTTCATGGAAGAGAAGGTAGCTTTTGGGGAGAAAGACGGAGAGTTAAGGATCTCTACCAAGGGAGAGGAGATTGCTTTAGACTAGGCCATTCTGTTAGTTTAAGTTAGATGTTTTGTAGGTGATATTTTATGGTGCAAAGGGGGACATATCTTTGTTCTCTTTTGTTTTATTTCATAATTGCAATTGTAAAGAATTTCATTTCTATGCAGAAGAGTTGCTTCTCAAGTGCTATTGTGACTTCAAACTGACTAAACCAACACTATGAAAATTTTGTTCTCTAAAACGTTAGGATCTTTCGTGATCTTGGCAAGCAAATTCAGTTGTGAAGGGAAGTGTTTCAAGTGGGGTTGTTTCCCTTTCTAATCTCCTCAAATGGTTTGCAATTCTTTTAAAAATTATTATGAATTTTGTTCTTTTAATACAAATGTATTCACTGATTTACTATTGAATTTGACAGCTATTTCTAGACCACGGAGAAGCACAAGGGGTTGTCTCGAAGGTATTCTTTTCTTCGACCAAGTGACATTTCTTCTCTTCTGTGCTATATCTTAAGTTCTTAGTTATTTGGTTGCATATGTATTCACAATAGTGTCTTTTATCGTATGGAATTTAATATTATTATTTAATCTTGATAAAATTTAATGTTGAAGGACTACATTTAAGGTTTATTGAAAGGACAATAACTCAAAATACAATGACTAAAATGATATTTAACCCCCCTTTTATAGATTTTGTTTGCAGATTTTTGACGATAGAGGAGCTTCAGAAGCAATGGTACTAAATGAGGATGACGAACAACTCAAAGGTTCAATCCATAGTGACTACCTACCTAAAAATTAATTTCCTTAGAAATTTCTTGACACCTAAATGTTGTAAGGTTAGGTGGGTTGTCCCGTGAGATTAGTTGAGATGTACGTAAGTTGGTCCAAATATTTATGGATTAAAAAAAAGCTCAAAGCTGTCTCTCTCCTCTAGCTAAAAATCTTATTTTCAGGCAGATGAAGATAATTTTTTTTCAAATTCATCTGTGGAAGTTGTACATGCTTGTCTTCAGACCAAATATTCCTTTTGTAATTCATATCATTAGTTTGTTTTATTGGTTAATTGTAATTTCTTTTTACTACATGGATTTGGTTTCTAAAGTTTGGAAAAAAAACACTTTAGGGGTGTTAATTTCAAGGGTTGGGATTGGATGGGTTAAGCATCCTAAGTCCAACCCTTGTTTGGGGCATGAATGTAGGAAGTCTTGGTTTCCTATATCATTTTCCCCATAGATTTGAAGTGTTTTTTCTCCTTGATTTAATTTAGGAAGCATGTTGACTAACCTTTGGATATCACCTTTGGTGACCATTGCGGCCAACTCCGGCACCATCTCCGATGATTGTTGCCGACTAACTTCGATCACCACATCTTGCGATCATCATCGGTCAACTTTGGTTGCCACCTCAGCGACGACCACCGGCCAACTTTGGCTGTCACTTTGGTGATCGTCGTCGGCCAACCTCCAGTCACCATTGGCCAATTCCGACCACCATTGACCAACCTTCAGCCACCGACTTTATTGGCCATCCTCCGATCACCATCTCTGGCAACCGTCACCAACCAACATTGAAAAACTTTAATAAAAATAGTATTTAACAAACTAGACAAATTTGTATATAAAAACATTTTTAAGAAAAAATTGCAATACATATACATATATATATATATATATATATTATTTTAATGAGTTTTTATCAAAAGTATTTAATTAAAAATGAATTTTTGAAAGATATTTTTTTCTAAGTCAAACGCAATATATGTTTGAAAGCTCTAATTTAATTTAATAGTATTTTAATTTTTTTGTTGGTCAATTTAACTAGCTTGAAAACTTAGAATCATTCTTTTAAACATAAAGATTTAAAATGTTTAAAACAACTTAATGACCAAATAAAAACTTAAAACTCAAAAATATAGTTTTTGAATCATTGAATTTAATATTAAAATACTAATTTATTTTAATTTTAAGTCAACGTGCTATGGTAAAAAAATGATCATTTTCAAATTAGTTAAGTGACAAAGTCTAAGAAATTTTATTTCAAAAATCTAGTAAGATTAAAATATCAAATTATTAAAATAGTTGATTAAATAAAATTATAATTTTAGTTAAAATCTTTATTTCAATTTTTTTTTAAATATTCTTCTAATTTTTTAGTTTATTTTAAACTTAATTATATTAAAATATTTAAGATGACAAATTTAAATAGTCTAAAATCTATTTGGTGATTAAATACAAGAAAATATTTCACAAACTAAATATTTATAAATTTGCAACCTCCCAACATTCTCAAGTTTAAGATTCCAAATCTACGCGTCAAATGCTCCTTAGTCTCTAAAGTTTAGCAAATTATTCTAATTCTAAAGAGTTCCTATGATCAACTAATCTTAGTTGACTAATGAAAATATGATGTGACTATGATCATGTGGTATATTTAAGTGGTAGCTGACATGTATTTTTTTTCTCAAACCTCAGCTTATACTAATAATAGTAATAATTATAATACAGTTCTTTTATTTTATTAGTTAAATAATAAATTTTAGTCTCTAAATAATTTTTTTTCTGTCTAATAAGTAATTTTGAAGATGTATAATAAGTTTTTGAACCTTCAATTAAAAAAACCTACAATAAGTTTTAAATTTTAAAAACCTATAATAGGTCGAGTTCAACCTTCTCAAAATCAACGTTTTTAAAAATTAATAAATCTATGGACAAACTTGAATTTTGTGATCAATAAACCACAAACTTTCAAATTTTTTTAATCTAATTGGTAGATGAATGAATAAAAATAATATTGAATAGATTTAATCTATATTTACACAAAAATGAAAGGTGGACCTGATTGATGGTCTTTTTTTTTAAATCGAACTTCTAACTTCAAATTTAATAATATAAGCACTATGTTAGTTGAGTCATACTCATCTTATTGGACTTAACTGAAAAGTTAATTAATTATTAAATAATTTTTGAAAGCTCAAAACGTATAACAGATTTGAAACTTTATAACTAAGATTAGAGAAAGCCTTGCCCGAAGAACTCATTTATCAAAGAGCTTAGTTAAAAAGTTGAGTCTCGGAATAGAGGCTCCAACTCTTCAAGCATTTCTTTTCCCATCTCAAGAAGAGAATGGAAAAGACATTAAACCCCCCTATACCTCGGATTTGACCTTCACTCTTTTATGTAATTAGTTCAAAGTCCATTCTTTAGTGTAGGAAAAAGCTACTTAGGTCGACATATGAAGACCAGCCCAATCGGTAGCCATTTGATTTTTTTTTTTTTTTTGAAGATTAAACCTATTTCATCCATGTTTTTTTACCATGATTTACATATTTTCTTAAGTACAATAGTTGAATTCTTAGTCAAATTTCAAAGACAAACAATTTTTTTCAGTTCTTAAAATCTAACTTGGTTTTTTAAACAATTGGTGAAAAGTAGATAATAAATAAATAAATTTGGAGGTGGAAGTGGTGCCTATAGGTTTAATTTTCAAAAAAAAAAAAAAAAAAAATCAAAAGTAAAATGGTTACCAAAAGAGACCTAAATTTTGAATTTTAACATATTTTGTTCGATATTTGCAAAATTTATTTAAGGATTGTTTTCAAATATAACAAAATGAATCAAAATATTTACAAATATAGCAAAATGTCATTGTCTACTAGCGATAACCATTGATAGACTACTATCATCTATCATTGATAGACATTGATAGATGTCTATTACTATCTACCATTGTCTAAACTATGACATTTTGCTATATATAAAAATATTTTCAGCAGTTTTGTCATTTAAAACAATTTCTCTTGATTTAAAGTGTATATAACAATTATTTTATGTATTATTTTAAATATATTTTTTAAAGCATCACTCCTAAAATACTTTCGAATATAGTAAATAAGATGAATTCCAAAAAAATAATTTTATAGTAAATAAAATGGAAATATTAAATATAAGAACAGTACTTTGGTGCATTTTAAGATACACAAATCTTTATGCATCTCATTCACAATCATATATAAAATTAAAATAATAAAATATTTTATAAAAAATAATTATCATGTGACAAATTATGATTTGATATTTTAATAAGAACCACCAAAGTACTAAATATAATTAATACAACAAAACAGTGACAATGCTATCCATCATTGAGGGTGGTGAAAGGTTTTGATTTATTATTATAATTATACAACTATTTTTTTAATAAAAAAATCAAACAATTGTAACGAGATCCAAAGATGCCGAATTAAATTTGTTTATTGATTTTCTATTTTTCGTTCAATGTTGTGGTTATAATTACATGGCCTGTGGATATCCTAATCTTTTTAGTTGTAAATGCCAATGGGTTTTTTTTTCTTTTTTTTTCTTCCTAATAATACGTTTTTATTTACTTATTTTATTTAAATATTTCAATGTCATTATTATTTTCATTAATATTATTAAGTTTTCATGTGATAAGTAGTATATTATTTGAAAGAGAATTTTAAACAAACAAAAGATCAACTTGAGTCTATCATAATTTGTTAAGATATTTATGACCAAAAATTAGAAGTCCGAGGTTCAAATACTTCTACCTAATATGTGGTTGAATTAAAAAAAATCATGGAGAATTTTAATTTATACTATAAATCATAAATTAATAATTGTATCAATTTAAACTTTGAATTTTCGTAAGTGTATCAATTTATACCCTCCAAATTTCATTCGATGAATATCATGTGGAACTAATAATTTGAGTCAATCAAACTTCTAAATTTTCATTAGCCAATCAATTTAGACAATTTGTTACGATTACCTTTGAAATTCATTTATGCATTAGTTCTCAAACGTGAGTTGACCACTGGAGTAGGCTGCATAGGCGGTCACTAGAGATAATCACTAAAGGTAGTCGTCGTCGAAGTTAGCCATCGGATGTGGTCTTCAATGGAGTGATCTCCAGACGTAGATGCTAAATTTGGTTGTCAGAGTGATCGCCAGAGTTGGTCACTGAAGGGATTCATTGGAGTCAGTCGATGGAGGAGGTCGTTAATTTTCCATCGAATCCCTTCAGTAGCCAACTTCCACTAAATCTTTGACATTTTAATTTTAACTTTCCATTGGAGCCATTCATTGAAACTAAGATTTAGTATATATCAATTACTTATGAGTTATTTTAACTTTCCTTCATACTCGACATTTTAATTTTAAACATTAAAAAATCAAAGTGGATTTTTTTTTTTTTTGTTAAAAATCAATTTTTGACCACTTTCATAGAAGTAACGATTTAGTTTCTAAACTTTGATTTGTAACGATTTAGTCCATGTAGTTTCAATATTTGTTATAATTTAGTTTTTAAACTTTAACATACAACGATTTAGTCCCTACCATGAAAAGTCTCATAAACTTAATTATCAATTTTGATCATGTAACAACCAGAGTGGAAAATTTTGAACAAAATCTCAAAATTTTGGTAGGGAGAATTTCGTTTTTTCCTCCCACTTCGACAAAATTTCAAGAACTTTCGAGAAATTTTGAAATTTTGATTTTTTTTAGGAATTAGCTACGTTAATTCAGTCTAAGTGTTTTTAGTTTTATGGTCCTTATTACACGCAATTTTATAGTTTCACACGCTAATAATATTTTTAAAGAATGATGAAGCTTTTTCAATGTCCTACCTTTTCCAATCTTCAACTTTTCTCAATTTGCAACTTTGTTTTCAATTCAAAACTTTCATTTCCAAATAAATTGAATTTCAAAAAACCCCACAAAAAAGAACTTATATTTATTTGTAACTTCATTCAAACTTTTTTCATTAAATTTTCACTTTATTTCACCTCAAAATTGAATTAATGTTGCCTAAAAGAAAGGATTAATACGTTGTTTCTTTTACTATCCAAAACTTTAAATTTCACTTCACTTCACTTCACCTCAAAATATTCATAAACTTTATATTATTTTTTTACTTCTTTTTTAAATTTCTACTATTACATCTATTTACATAGATATTTACAATACACATTTGAATGTTGTCTTACTTAATGATGATTATAAATGGTCAATTATAATCTAATTAAGCCACAATCAAAGTTTAATTAACTAATTATATCAATTTTCATTAAATTTGACATTGATATTTCCATAAAATTGGAATCTCGATATTTCCACCGACATTGATATTTCAAATATTGGTAACAACTTAATATTTATAATTTATAAATAAACTTAACCCTTAATCAATTTATCAAACTATATAGGTAATAAATTTCATAAATCTTAATAATATTTTTCATGATTAAATTATTACAAATTATAAAGTACAATGCATAAATTGATACTTATTAAAACTTCTGAACTAAATTGTTATGAAAAAAAAATCTTAATATTTTTCATAATAAGGATTAAATTGTTATAAACTGTAAAGTACAACGACTAAATTGATACTTATTAAAGTCTTAAACAACTGTTATAAATTTAGAAGTATATGGACTAAATTGTTATTTCTATAATATTTCATGAACCAAAAAGTGTTTTTTCATTTTTTTTTCCCTAAGAAAAGAAATATATATTAAAAATCAAAAAGTGGCGTAATGGAGATTTAAAGTAGTAAAATAAAAGAGAAGTTACAATGTAATCGAGAGCAGAGGATTATGTCCACATAAACCCCCGCGCCTGCTGCGTGCTTATATATATATATATATATCAGCGTAACTGAAACTTTTGAAATTATTGTGATTTGACATAATTACCCTTCCACGTTTTCGAAAAACGATTTTTCCTATCATTACTTGAAATTCCTTTTTCCTTCCCACTTTTTTCCCCTCCACTGCTTCTCTCGCCGTCGCCGCCCACTTTCCGGCTTCTACTCTTCTTCTCACCGCCGCTTTCCAACCATTCTCCTTCGATTCTTAGCACACTGTGTTCTTGGCAATCCTTTTCTCTTCGGCATCTTATTTGGTAAGTCGCTGACTCTTGTTCTTATTTTGAAATTGATTGTTGATTTTTGTTATGAGTAGTGAAGCGGATTGATTGATAATGAGATGTTGCTGCTTTATTTTTAGTTTGAGGAGGAGAAGGAAAGAATCGGAGTTGGAATTTGATTTCCGTGAAATACGCTGAGTTGATATCGGTAACTGAGGTTTAGGGGGGGACAGTATAAGATGATCTTTTCCTGTTCATTTGTTTTTTAGTATAAAACTTTGCTTCGTCTGAAGGCTGCTTGTTTTTTTCCTTTTGACCGAGCTCAGTGTGTCATTAGCTTTTTTCTTTTATCTGTTAAATTTAATTGGTGGATGGTGAGTGTAGATTATATGACATATCTGGGGTTTTCTCGTTTGTAGTTCATTAATTCTTGCAAATTCTTGTTGGTAGCTTGATGGTGGTTGGCTAATTCATTGTAATTCTTTTTGAGTTTTCAGTCAATAGACTATTACATACGATTTCTGGGATTTTTTCAGTTTATTTTTTTAATTTGCTATTGGCTTTTCTATGGATGTAATTAAATAAATACCAACTTAGTTCCTTTTTCTAATCTTTTATCTGTTAATTTGCTTCCGTTGGGGTTACATTTATCCATACATCTTTACCTCTCTCGCACAATTTATGTACTGATGGATGCTAATAGGAAATTGTTTTTCGTTTGTGGAAGGTTTGGTAGCGAAGAGCAGGGGACAAGTTTCCATAGACTTCACTAGTTAAAGTAAATCCAGTGTAGAGTTCATACAATGAAGAAATTGTTCTTTTTCAGATCTTCAGCACCCAGCAATGGCAGTACTGAAGTTTCTCCATCAAAAACAGAGAAACAAGATTTCACAGGCCAGCCATTTGAAGGTGGGTTGGACAATGTAGCATGTAGTTACAGGAGTTTCTCTTCCAAATTATGAAAGAGTGAACCTGATATTGATGAACTGAATGCAGGTACTGGTCTTAGAAGAAGTCGCTCACTGTCTTCAGCGTCATTGCTTGATGGTGGGAAGCATAAGAGTCCTTCTGGGTCGAAGGATAAAAATAGATCTCCATATGGTAATTTCATTGGCACTTCAGACCAGCAATGTGAACGTTCAAACCGGTAATGCTTAAACCAATTATCTTTCAAGAACAAGATGAGAATTTTTTGCCTAGTGCTCTCCATAAAATTGGTGTTACGTTCAAGTCATTTAATCCTTCTTGATCAAATCTTCAATGCTTAAAACTGATTAATCTGGCCTGTGGTATTTCTAGCTGTCAAACACCACCATTAAGAAGACAGTGTAGGGCAAAGCAATTTGAGATACCATATAATGATTATGGAGCTGTACCAGAGAGGCCTTGTTCTGCATCTGCTTCTTCGTGCCAAAGTTATGGTGAGTCTTCTGGAAATTCTTCCACTTCCTCTAGTAATGTCTCAAGCAAAATCTTGGATCGATATATTGATGATGGAAAGCAACAGAAAGAATCAAGCAAACCCCAAAAGAGTATTCCTTCGAGAAATTACCCTGGAAATGGTAGTGGGAGGCGGCCCCCACGAGGTCGATGTACAGCACCCACTTCGCCAAAATATGTTATTGATGAAAAGACAACGAGTCATCCGTTTGAAGAATTTCCGAGTTCAAATTATCACTTCTTTCCTGCAAAGTATGCTGAAAATGGATTTGGGCATGAATCTCCAAGGACCATAGCGAAGAATGTAATTGAGAGACTTTCCCAATCTCATGGAATTCCTAAAACAAATACAAAGGGATTTGACAACAGTATGCCGCCAATCACTGTAGAAGATATACATGATAGATCATCAGATGAGCATTATGGTTCCAATGTGAATGTGATTCCGCCGAAATTCTATTCAGTAAATGAACCTTCCGAAGCTACTGATAGAATTAATATGGAGAGCTCTGGTTTACATAGACAGAACTTAATAAATCATAGTGAAATGTTAAACCTTGTTGAAACTGAAGAGGATATGGATGGGGAACTCAAGAGGAGAATCAAGTTGGCAAAGGAGCGAGTCATCCTGTTCAGAGAAGAACGTGACCGTGAAAGCTTTCTTCAACAGAGGACGGGAATTTCAGGTTTGATTCAGACAATTAGACATATTACTGAGGAGAAAATGAGCTTAGCACTTGAGGTTTTAAGTCTTCTACAGTCCCAAATTACGGAAAGGGCTTCTGCAAAGGAAGAACTGAAACTGGCAAAGGAAATATTGGATTCTCAAACTAAGAAACTGGATAGAGAAAAGACTGAATTGCAGTTAGAACTGGAGAAAGAGCTGGACAGGAGGTCGAAGGACTGGTCATTAAAGCTAGAAAAGTACCAGTTGGAAGAACAAAGGCTTCGTGAAAGAGTTCGGGAGCTAGCAGAACAGAATGTATCTCTACAAAGGGAAGTTTCTCTTCTTAATGAGAAGGACAAAGAGAATAGAAGCTTAATGTCAAATTCGGAGCAAAAAGTTAAGGACTTGTCTGTAATGATGGACAAATTACGGGATGAAAACCAAATTTTGATGCAGAATTTCTCCGACTTGCAGGATAAGTACAAAACTGCTAAAGAAGATAGAGAATCCTTTAAGAGAAATTTTGAGGAGAAGGATAAGGAATGCAAGGAGTTGTATAAAGCGACAACGAGGTTTACGAGGACTTGCTGTGACCAGCAGAAAACAATCAACGGATTGCAGGAAAGGTTTACTCATGAATTAGGAAAGAAAACAGAAATTGAAAGGTTCGATAAGCATGTGGCAAAATTGCAGATGGAGCAAATAAGGTTAACTGAAGTAGAATTGGGATTGAGAAAGGAACTAGAATCTTGCAGGTTTGAAATTGATTCACTACGGCATGAAAATATAAACATATTCAACCGTCTAAAGCATAACGGGAGAGATAATGGTGCTTTAACCATCAAGCTGGATGACGAAATGTTAGCACGTGTTGATTGTCTACAACATCAAGGGCTAACATTATTAAATGAAAGCTCCCAGTTATGTGCAGAATTATTTGAGTTCATAAAAGAGAGAGTTCATTGTCTTTCAGATAGTATGCAGGGGGTGGAAGTGGTGAAGAACAACTTGGATGGGCTATATTTTATTGAATCTGAGATGAAAGTTCAAGGATTGAAGCGTGGAATTGAAAGCTTAAAACGGAGTTTAAAGATATCATCTTCATTGTTGCATAAGAAATCCAACCTAGCTGCTTCGGAAGTCCATTCTCAGTGTGTAGATGCAGATGAGTCAATGCAATTAAATTGTGAAGCTACAGAGGTATTCTACTGAATTTAGTACCAACATCCATAATGTCAATATATTTTATTTAAAGTCGTCTAGATTTATGATGTTTGATAAGGGAATTTTAGGGTAGGTTTGATTGGCAATCTAGATTTTGTTTTATGTTTTAATATTCTCGGAGATTAACAAATATGTAGATAACTCTATTTCTGAAAACAGTTTTTGGATTTTGTGATCAAAATAATGGAAATTCTAAAATCAATATTTTTTTTTTGTTTTCATTGTATCCAGATTTTGAATTTTAAATTTGAAAATGTAAAATTATATTAAATAAAAGATAAAACTTTTAGAAATACAATATATCATGTTATGAACTCAATTCATTGTTTTAAAAACTGTGTAATGTTAAATTAATAATATTTATACAACTTGTTTTAACATAAAACATATTCATAAATAAATTGATAATGGTTTATTAACTAATATTTAGTGAGTAACTACAACTAGTTTTATGATTTATAAATATAATATCTAACACATTTGTTTTCAGATTCCCTACGAAACAAACCTTTGTTCATCGTTTTTTCTCTGGTGCAGGATGTCGTAAAATCTGAGCTCAAAGCAGAAAGATTACTAACGAGTCTGTTGAGAGAGAAGCTTTACTCTAAGGAGCTGGAAATTGAGCAGCTGCAAGGGGAAATTGCAACGGCAGCTAGAGCAAACCACATTCTTAGATGTGAAGTACAAAGTGCACAAGACAACATATCCTGCATTACACACAAGCTTAAAGATCAAGAACTTCAGGTAATTTCTCCATTGTTCATGCTCAAACCTTTAGTAAGAAGTTAGACTTTTGGTTCCTGTAATGGTTCCTTGATTTAATCCTCGGGTTTAACAATTCAAATATAATGAAGTGCTTAATCGATAGAGTCGATACAGATTTTGAAAAGAGACGAGAATGTGAACCGGCTACAAAATGACCTTGAAGAATCTACTACAGAATTAGCGATCATTAGGGGAACTGTGCCAAAGATTTCTGAGGAAAGAGACATTATGTGGGACCAAGTGAAACAATACAGTGAAGAAAATATGTTACTTAACTCGGAGGTTAATCTATTGAAAAAGAAGATTGAAACTCTTGAGGAAGACATACTTCTGAGGGAAGGTCAGATTACAATCCTCAAAGACTCTCTGAGAAACAAATCTTTCGACCTTCTCGGTAACATCGAATCCACAGACGAATTTCTTGTTCGATGATACCAAGAGAATCAGGCTTACCATTCATTAGATGATCTTACTGTTCATAGTCATATTTTGAAGGTGCGTTGCCTATTGATTTTTTTTTTTTTTGGCTCCTTTCTAATTTGAATCTTCTCCACTGTTTTTCTTTTTCATTTTGTTTTGGTGATTTGAAGTGTAGAGGTCTAAAATGACAATCTGATGTGTTTTCTTTTTTTTTTTTGTTACCAGCAGAAAAGAGTTGGTGATAAATATATAGATTAGAGAATCATGGAGAAGATTCTGCCTGTAATTATTTTTGGTGTGTAAGATAAGAACCCCCTTCAAATGTTAATAGAAAAGATCTCTGCCCTACTGGTCACAAACAATCAAATTGAAAAGAAGAAAAAAAAGGCTTTAGAATTATCAAACCCCATATCCTAAAATAGAAATTGTAATTTTATTTTCACGCGGGCATATTGATGTTTGGTTTCAGTCTTTTAAAAGTAATTTGAAATAGTTATGTTTGATTTCAAAAGTGATTTTAGAATTATCAAATTATAAAAATGACAGGTCCGATTTAGAAAATTATTTTAAAAGGGCAAAAAGTTATTCATAAACATAAGGGCAAATTTGATATTTTAATAAAAGAATAAAATGAGAGCAACGTTTTTTCTTTTTGGGGGTGATTCTTGGTCAACCACCTCTCAACTAATTATTGAAAAATAAATTTAAAATGATTTAAAAAATTTCAAATCAATTTCAACATTTGCATAATGAAGACATGGAGAAGAGGCGCGTCGTCGTTGAACAAAAGCAGTCTTTTTTTTTTTTTAATCTTTTTCTGTTTTCTTTTAGGATTTTTTAAAATCTAGGGTTTTAGATTTTATTTGATTTTCTAGGAATGCCAATAGCTGGTCAACTTTGTTATTTTGTTAATTTAATTATGCATAAGATGTATGATTTAAATTATTTTTGAATGGTGCATAAAGTATGCCATTTAGATTCAAAATCTCATCTTAGGATAAACATGTTCATGCATCATGTGAAAATCTAAGTGTTATATTTTTGGGATGCATGATTAAATTTGCATGCTCATACATCTTAATATAAGTGTTATATTATTTTAGATGTATGGTACATTAAGCATGTTCATTGTTGCGCTGAAAATATGCGTTGATTTTGGTCTACACTAAGGTACATTTGTGTTATTTGCATTCTGTGTCTAAGTGTAGTGATGTGTCGATCACAAGTTTTCTCGTTCTCAGGTCAACTTGGTTGCGAGTTTCTCAAGGTATCATAAGGTCGAACACGGGGATTTGTACCAATCAAGACAGATAATTGTGAGTATGTGGCAAAGTTACAAATTTATAAGAATGAAGTTGAAAACATGCAATTAACTTAGTTCTAAATTGTCAGAGATGCTCGTGAGATATCATTGTAAATAGAGATCATAGAAAACAACACCTTTAACATGAAGATAAAATGTATGGAGAAGTCAAGATCGGGGAGAAGAGTAATACCGCATCACTAAACATTATCGTAGGAACTTATCCTGGCTCACTTCTAATTATCGCACACCTTTCGATGGCCAGTCATACTTATCATATCTCTATGACGCATGAATGAAGTTGTTATGAGTGCAAGGTTGTTTCTATCTCTAGAAATATTTCTTTCTCTGCTTAATGAGTTCCACAACTATTTTCCTTCTCATTAGGCTAGTTATAGCTACTTGTCTCTGTGAGTGTTCATAGACCGGCATTTAAATGACCTTGCATTAAGCGAACAAGATAATTTTCTTAGATTCTACTTAGCTCATGATATTAAGCTTCCCTCTTACCCCGTTGAAATTAATGACTCATGACAAAGGTTAGAATGGTCGAGGAAATGAAGACATGATGATATTAAGATAGGAATATAGTTGTTGAATATAGGTGAATAGTTTCTTAAATTACAATGCAGTACAACACAAAATGATAAAAGAATAAGGTGAAGAAGTAGTTGGTAGCAATTTCTTGCTCTCAAAATGTGAATGTCTAGGCTACTGGTGTTGAGATGGTTGAGCTGAATGGAGAAGGCCCTCGTAGACACTTACTCTGGTGAGGGTCCGATGATGAATCGGGGTGAGTAAATGGAGTTGGATTTCTCTCTCGTAAACTCTCTGAGGATTCCATCTTCTTGGCATCAAGACTCTATTTATAGAACCACGTGCTGTTCTTTGTTGATATTCCTGCTCTGATTCGTCATCATCGTTTGACATGGTAAGTGCGAATGTCAGCACTGCAAACATGGTCAACATTCTAGAAGCTTGACATAAAATCTGTTGGTACAATTTCAAATATCCTGAGGCATGCAATCGTCTGTTTGTTCTTTGGAAGATCAACGCACGTGGCTTCTTCTGCGGTCATCTACAAAATAAATACTTTTGGTGCAATATGCTCATGATATGCGGTCAGCGGGTGCTTTTGAGATACTTTAGCGTCAGTTTGATATTTACCATGAATTCTAGGCATGATTGATGCATAATCTTCTTTCCTTCCTTCATTATTCTAAGAAAAAGACTACTATAACTTGTATGTCTACAAGTTATCATTCATGCATCATACTAGGTTAGAATTGTTATAATTTATGATGATATGATGGATATGTGTGCTTAATAATTGTTAGATATAAGTGTTATTTTTTTCAATTAAAATAAATTTTGCATTGAGCATGACCTTACTTAGATAAATATAAATGTTATATTTAATCAATGTCTTTGAATGCAGTTATAGATTTTATTATTCATTAGTTTATAATGGTTATAAGTATAATGAAATTAGAATTAAAATCTATAATAAAGAGTTGCATGCAAACATAGGTCAAATTTAATTTAAAATGGTTTAAAATTAATTCACCTAGACTTATGTTAAACAAGTTTCTAATGAGATTAGAAATAGGTTAATCATTTAATTCGTTTTAATTGGATGAAAATGAATTTCAATAAGAGATTAAATTTATAAAATAATTACCCATAAGGGACCTTTGTCTAAGGAAGTTCTGTCTAGGCTGAGGTATTTAAGCTAACGAAAACGAAACACCTCTACCTAGGAACCGACCTAGAAGGTGAATTGGGTAAATATTTTATAAGCATGCAATAAGTGATTGACTTCATTAAAATTATAACAAATGAAGTCACATATTGTTGAAATATTCGCATTATATTGAACAAAATAACAAAGACTTGGTTAATTTTTTCCATTTTTGTAAGCATAATATTGTTGAAATATTCAATGTAAGTGTTAAACCCATTTTTGTAAAATACTCAGTGGGAGGAAAAAGTGATATATGATATGTCAATTTTTTCCACTCGGTTACTCCATAAAAGTTCACACCATGAGACTCATGCTTGGCCTCGAGGCACTCTGAGAGCTTCCCCTTTCGGATGGTGTTTACATAGGTCAATATCAAGGTGAATTGAGAGAGTGTTTATAGTAAGTGGGAGAAAGATATGTGTCAACATGTCTTAGGATCTCCTTTATTGGTTTGCTTTGTGAGACCTTCTAGCATGGCCTCGAGGCGCCCTGGAAGCATCCCTCTTCAGACGGTTTGCGCATTAGGTCAATATTAGGGGAAAACTTTAGAAATTGTTTCTGGATAGGATCACTTTAGCTTTTTTCCTAATCGACTTTTCCCTTTGGTTGACTCATTGGGATGAAACTTTAGAGTCTAGAATGAAGGGTTACACTTACAAAAATTGTTAAACAAGTTAATGATTTATTGACCAATTAGATGGTGATTAATCTTTATAAGAATAAGAGTTATTCTAGTGTAATGATTTGTTGAGAAGTGTCTCAATTCAGGGAAGGGGTCACTGACCACCCTTTGATGGCTTTTATCCTAAATCGTTGAAGCATCATTGCAAAATGGAATAATGTTGGGTTCATTATTAATTTTTGCTAAACTGATTGGATTAAAATGAATTTTTACATAACTGTCTAAAATAAGTAATTTGTTTTGTATCGGCAAAGATGACTAACCCTTTCATGAACCTTCTTAATATTGAAATATTGACCGAATTCAATTACAGAACTTGGAAATAATCAATTAAAACTATGTTCGTGGTTAACGACCTTAACTTCGTCTTGACTGAGGAATGTCCTCCAGTTCCAACCCTTGATGCAAGAAGAAATGTTCGTGATGCATACAAAAGGTGGACGAAGGCCAAACTTGAGGCTGGAGTTCACATCTTGGCGAGCATACCCAATGCCTTGGCCAAAAAATTTGAGAGCATGGTCACTGCGCATAAGATCATGCAATCAATGCAAGAGTTGTTTAAGCGAGTGTCCTAATAATTCAAGTAGGATGAGGTTGATATAGACAAAACCATTAATGTCAGCTACCTATTTGGACTTCGATACGTATTGAATGTGAAGGGACAAATAGAGGGGGCAAAAGTTGCCAACTCTAGTGAAGTTTATCAAAGAAGTTTGACTTTGGAGGAAAAACTTGGAGTTCATATTAAGGGTGTTCAAGCTGATCCCACTACTATCCAGAATATGAAGAGATCTAATGATAGTAAATCTAATTTACTTGTCTTGGAGTCGTGCTTAGTAGAGAATAACGATTCTGACTAGATAGTTGATTCAGGAGTTATTAATCACGTATGTTCTTCCTATTAGGGATTTAATTCCTGAAGAGAATAGGAAGTTGGGGAGATGACTCTTCGAGTTGGTACTGGTGAGACCGTTTTAGCTATTGTCGTAGGTAGGCTTAAGTTACTTTTGCACAAGAAACGATATATGTTATTAGATGACGTATATGCAGTTCCTAATATGAAAGGGAATTTAATCTTTATTTTTTGTTTGATTGAACAAAATTATTCTCTCTCATTCTCCGGAAGTAAAGTGTTTATTTTCAAAAACTTAATGGAGAAAGAATTTTCTTCGAAAGAAAGTAACTTATATGTACTAAAATGTTCAAAACGACAATAACTGCTAAGAGACCAAGGATTTCACCTAAAGAAAATGTCCTCCATTGGCATCTAAAGTTAGGTCACATTAATCTCAATAGGATTGAGAAATTGGTGAAAAATGGACTTCTAAATAGTTTATAAGAAAATTCTTTACCTGTATGTAAGTCATGCCTTGAAGGCAAGATGACAAAACAACCTATTATTGGAAAAGGTTATAGAGCCAAAGAAGCCTTGGAACTTATACATTTCGACCTCTGTGGTCTGATGAATGTAAAAGCACGAAGAGGGTATGAATATTTCATCTCTTTTATAGATGACTATTCAAGATACGAGTATCTATACCTAATGCAACATAAGTCTGAAGCACTTGTAAAGTTCAAGAAATATAAGACTGAAGTTGAAAACTTGTTAGGTAAAAAGATAAAAACATTACGATCTAATCGTGGTGAAGAGTGAAGGAACTCTTATTCAAGAGTACCTACGAGCAGAAGCCGATCTTTCCAATTCATTGTGACAAAATTACTGCATATACATTCAAACATACTTTTATAATGCTAAAGAGATCAAGAAATCATACCAGATGAAGATTTCTTCTTCACGGCGAGTCTGAAGCCCAACCGTCTACCTCGAACAATCACCACTCGGAAAGAAGGAAACGGAGAAGACAACACCACTCAGAGCCCTCAGTATTCTTGGAGTGAGAATCCAAAGTGTGGGCTTTGTTCGGATTTGGTAGAGGGAAAGAGGAAGAGAGACCGTACACAACGATCAAGCAAGTGGGAGAAGAGGTCATCTATCACATAGACAAGATGCTTGATCGTTTAGGTGAAATATACAGTCGTGTAGGAAAAGTAAGAGATCGTCTAAACGATCCTGTAGGAAAAGGTCAGCGATTATATAAATGATGGTGTAGGAAAAGGGTGAGCGATCGTCCTAATGATTGCGTAGGAAAAACTAAGCAATCGTCTACGATCGTTTAGTAAATACGGGAGCTAAACGATCGCTTAGGAATATTGTATATGTAAGCGATCATGTAGTCACTATCGTATAGGCACTGATTTTAAACGATGACACTGTCTTTTCACAATTTCCGAGCACCCCGAGATCAACACACCGTCTGCCATTTTTAACGCACTAATCCGTTATTTAGAACAGAAGAGGCGCCTTCCCATTTCCTTTATAACCGTCCAATGAATGTGATCTTATCATATTCATAACATATAATTAATATCATATATTAATTATAATATTTTCATCTACTAGATATAAATCATATTTATATCTATTTTCCTCCAAATTAATGTATCTCATTCAATTATATCATATATAATTAAACTCCTTCTTGTCAATTTGAACATTTCAAATTGACTCAAAAACTGACTCTCAACTTGTATCCAAGCTACCAAGGGGACCTTATAGACTTATGGCTCGAAACTCCAACGGTACGTGAATAGTTGACTAAACTCTTTAGTCATGATATCCACCATCCGTTAACTGCCAGGCACTCTACTAAAGACCGACAGTTGAACTCTTCTTGCCATAGATATGCCATAGATATATTTATATGTCCATTGGATATAACCAATCATCAGTACGATGACCCTTCACAGATGCTTGTAATTACATCAGGCCAATTTACCGTTCTGCCCCTGTAATTACATCTTCCTCCTTAAGTACCACTGATCCCTCTAATGAACAATACAACATAGTTCTACTATGTGTGAACACCTCTCAGGCCATGAGAAGGTGCGTGGCACCACATCATTCAAGCCTCGGATCAGCCCTTAAGTGAACTCCCTCTTTTGAAGCTGAGTTCCCAGCTCCCAAATCAGACTAATCCCCAAAATGGTAGGTTTAAGTCGGTGTTCTGGCCACTCACACCCATGAAAATCAAAGGACCGCCTTCCATGGCAGGAGTTCCCAACTCACTCAGGATTGAGGTCATGTTACCTATGGTCATTCTAGTGAAGTGACGTCTCAGTCATGAACGGTGTTATATGACAAGACATTATACTTCGAGGTCAAGTCTTATACAAACTCTTTGTATAGGACGCCCCCGCTTGCATGTCCACTACACGAATGATCAAGATTAGACCATCTGTGACAAGTCACAACATTTGTAACAATTCCACAAAGCGGGCCACGTTCGTAGTGTTACCAGGATAAGGTTTCCCTCTTATATCCATATACTACAGACTATTTTTGTTGTCACTTAAGACATGATCCACTTGTATGTCATGACGTACATGCTTAAGTTACATAAAGACAACTAGGGATATTAAGTTTATTGGTTTGTAGTAAAATAAAAAACATCTAAATGTGCAAAGTCAAGTAGTGAAGTAAATATCATTTATATTATACATCATAAGTGTTCGTACAAAGTTGTTTACAAACTACAGGACATGAGACTTTAGAGCACAAAACCTAACAATCTCCCACTTGTCCTAAAGTGAAGTGAGGAGTACAAGTAAACAGGTACAAAACAATAAACTAGGGCATAAAAACCCAGTGCAACAAAATCTCCCACTTGCCCTAGTCCAACCGCGAGCAGTCCCGTAAACCCATGCACTGAAGATGACCCTCAAACACTGTAGCCATGAGAGCCTTTGTAAACGGATCAGCAACATTTTGCTTCGAGGTAATCTTCGTGACGATCACATCTCCTTAATGCACTATCTCGTGGATCAGATGATACTTCTGCTCTATGTGTTTTCCGCACCTATGACTCCTGGGCTCCTTAGAGTTTGCCACAGCACCACTATTGTCATAATAGATGGTGATGGGCCTAGACATATCTAGAACAACTTTCAGCTCTGTCAATTACTTTTTGAGCTAGACGGCCTCTTTAGTAGCTTCACAAGCTGCTACGTACTCGGCCTCCATCGTGGAGTCAGCGATGCACCCCTGCTTAGTGCTCCACCATACCACAGCTCCTACATTAAGAGTAAATACTGACCCTGAAGTGGACTTTCGAGAGTCCTTATCAGTCTGAAAGTCAAAATCTATGTATCCAGTAAGGATCAAATCCCGAGACCTATACACGAGCATGTAGTCCTTCGTTCTCCGATGATACTTGAGGATATTCTTAACTGCAGTCCAGTGACCCTGCCCTGGGTTAGACTGATATATACTGACTATTCCCACAATATAGTCGATGTCTGGCCTAGTTTAGAGCATCACATACATTAAACTGCCAACGGTAGATGCATATGGGACCCGTCTCATGTCCTCAACCTCTTGAGGCATCTTAGGACACATGTCTTTAGACAAAGTGACTCTATGCCTGAATGGTAGTAGGCCCTTTTTGGAGTTCTGCATCGAGTACTTGAGCAAGATTTTGTCAACATATGATGCCTGAGACAGCGCTAGAACTTTCTTCTTATGATCCCAAAAGATCTGTATACCCAGAACAAACTGAGCCTATCCCAAATCTTTCATTTGAAATTGAGTCGCTAGCCAGTTCTTAACTGTAGTCAGTAGACGTACATCATTCCTAATGAGTAGTATATCGTCTACATACAATACTAAGAAAGCCACTGAACTGTTGACTATTTTCTTGTAAACACAAGGTTCATCAACGTTTTGGTCAAAGCCATACAGTTTGATCGCAACATCAAACTGAATATTCCAAGATCAAGACGCTAGTTTCAGCCCATAAATGGACCGATTCAATTTGCAAACTTTTTGCTCTTGACCTTGGGCAATGAATCCTTTGAATTGCACCATGTAAATGGTCTCCTCAAGATTGCCATTCAGAAAAGCCGTCTTTACGTTCATTTGTCAAATCTCATAATTATATTAAGCTGCAATGGATAGGAGGATGCGGATCAACTTTAACATGGAAACAGGTGAGAAAGTCTCCTCATAGTCGACTCCCTCCACCTGGGTATAACCTTTTGCCACAAGTCGAGCCTAAAGGTTTACATATTCCTATCAGCACCCCGTTTGCTTTTGTAGATCCATTTACAACCTATAGGTCTTATCCCATCAGGCTGATCTACAAGATCCCATACCGAGTTGAAGTACATTGACTCCATCTTGAGATTCATGGCTTTAACCCATTCATTCTGACCAACATCCTCCATTGCCCTTTTATAGGACAACAGATCCTCAACGTCGCCATCTGTCACCATAGCTAGGATTTTCGTGAAACCCAGATAGCGATCAGGCGGGTTCATAACCCTCCCATTGCGTCAAGGTTTCTTCAACTCTTGTGGTGGAACCGACCTACCAGATGAATTATCATCAATAATTCTGGTTGATGAATCAGGTCCTTCAACAACTCTTGTTGAAGTTTCAGTAGTTTCTTTGGAAAGCTCACTCAACACGACTTTACTACGTGGACTGTGCTCCCTGATATGATCCTTCTCCAGGAAAGTAGCATTCGTGGAAACAAACACCTTATTTTTGGATGGATCATAAAAGTAACCTCCTTGTGTACCTTTGGGGTAGCCTACAAAGAGGCACAACCTCGATCGTGATTCTAATTTCTTAGGATTTGCCTCAAGCACATGTGTTGGGCAACCCTATATGCAGAAGTGACGTAAACTTGCTTTACGCCCGTTCCACAACTCCATAGGTGTTCTTGCAATATTTCTTAGGATTTGCCTCAAGCACATGTGTTGAGAATGTATACCGCAGTCTCTACTGCGAAACTCCAAAACGAGTCCGGTAAGGAAGCGTAACTCATCATCAAACGAACCATGTTCAACAAGGTTCTGTTTCTCCTCTTTGCTACACCATTTTACTGAGATGTACCTGGTGCCGAGAGTTGGAAAATGATTTCATGTTCTAATAAATAGTCCTGGAACTCAGAATCTAAAAACTCTCCACCTCGATATGATCGAAGCGTTTTTATTCGTCTATCCAAAGAATTCTCAACTTCGGCTTTAAATAATTTGAACTTTTCAAAAGATTAAAACTTTCGTTGCATCAGATAGACATACTCATATCTCGAGTAATCATCAGTAAAACTGATAAAGTACTCATAGCCTCCTCGAGCTCGCACATTCATAGGACCACAAAAGTCAGAATGTACTAATTCAAGAGGCTCTTTGGCTCGATAACCTTTTCTAGTAAAAGGTCGTTTAGTCATCTTACCTTCAATGCAAGATTCGCACACTGGTAAAGAATTTTCCTCTAACTCGCTTAGAAGGCCATTCTTCACCAATCTCTCAATCCTTTTGAGATTGATGTGTCCTAGACGAAGGTGCCAAAGTTGGGCATTTTCTTTTGGAGAAACTCGTTGGCATTTAGATTTAGTTACGACAGATTTAAACATCTCTATGTTATGGAGGGAACTTAAGGCTAAAGGTCTTAGCACATACAAGTTATTTTCTAGTTTAGCTGTACAAATTTCAACACCATCCTTACGAATAAATGCTTTATTCAATTTAAAAGAAATAGTGTGATTGTATTATAATAGACACTTTACAGAAATAAGGTTCCTTTTTAGTTCAGGAACTACAAAGACATCTTTTAATATAAGAAACCTATTCTATAAAGTAAACTGGATATCTCCCACTGCCACAGCTGAGATGACGTGCCCAGTGCCTACTTGCAATGTCATCTCACCAGCCTCCAACTTTCGCTAGGATCTAATCCCCTGAAAAGAAGAACATACATGATTAGTGGCGCCTGAATCTAATATCCAAGCAGAATCATCATTCTCCACTAAACAAGTTTCTAATACAAGCAAATCATATTTACCTTTTTCTACCTTGGCCTTAGCCTTGGCAACCTTCTTTTTCTTCAGATAACGAGGACAATTCCTCTTCTAGTGTTCGTCCTGGTTACAGTGAAAATATTTTCCTTTTTCAACCGACAGTGGACGCTTCTTCTAGGCGATAGGTGGCGGGTTAGCAGGCGCATTCCCTTTCCCTTTACCACCTTCTTCATGTTCCCCTTTTCAGAGTTAGAAAATGAAGGTGCAGAATTTGTTCCTGAGGTCGAACCTCGATAGAACTTTTTAGAGGACGAGACAACATTTGCCTCACCTCCCTTTTTCTCCTTACTTTTCAGCAAGGATTGGTAAGTCTGTAACTCGTTGAGGAGAGTGGTAAGGGAGTATTCCACTTTGTTAAGAATCGTATTGCTAACAAAGTAGAGGAAGGTTTCCGGCAATGAATGCAGGATAATGCTAACCTGACTACCCTCATCGATTTTAGACCCATTCATCTGCGCCACATTAAAGTTGTTGGGTTTTATGTCCTAAAAACTCGCAGTTTGTAAAATGATAAACATTTTCTATTATCAATATACTTGTTATTGATCTCATAAATTGTAAGAAAGTCTAAATTCAATAAACTAAGACCCATGACTATTGTATGAGTGCTTGAACTTTATGTGGAGACCTAAGAGTAAATCGGGTTTGAGTAAATAGTCAAAATGATCTATGGTACATGAATGAGGTTAGGTACCTTATTCTGGTAACACCATTGGATGCAGCCTACTCTGTAGTTGTTACAAAGAGTTGTAAAGTGCTACATACGATGTGATCCTAATTCGTACATATTATGACATGAGGATTGAGGTCGTCCTATGCAATGAGTTTGCATAAGATTAGGACCAAGAAATAAGTCACTCTTACTTTATAACGCTGTCTACTGTTTAAGACTGACTATTTCACCTAGATGACCTAGGTAACTCGATCTTAATCCTGAGCTAACTATGAACTTCTGTTTATTCGAGATTGCCCTTAGATTTTCATAGTTGAGGGTTAGCTCAACAGCGTCAGATCAATAAGATTTGCATAGTTGAGGGTTAGCTCAAGACCGGATAGATAGCTGGGGACATAGGGTGCAAGACGGAGTTCATGCCCACCCAATTTAGGGATAGGAGAAAGGTTGTTCTCCCAAGTACTGAATCCAGGTCTTGAACAAGGGGCCCCACCCTTTCACTAGGCTGAAAGAGTTTGGTATGGTGATTGGATCACAAACCAGTTTTCATTAGATGATCAGTAGGGACTTAAGGAATAAGATGTAATCTCGGTGGTAAAACAGATATTTGACCCAGCCGTTATTACGAACAACCTGTGAAGGGTCGACTTGCTGATTATGGTTAAATCATGTGGACATAATATATCTATAGTGAAGGGAATGCAACTATGGGCTTTTGTGGAATGACCCATTAGTTAACAAATGGAGATTAATTTAGTCTAATGAGTTTAGCCAATTAATCTCGGATCGTTGGAGCCCATGATCTGTAGGTCCGCGAGGTCCCCCTACTAGCTCGTAACGGACTAACTCTAGAATAGCGTGATAAGAATTTGAAACGTTCAAATTAGAATTAAGGGAATTAGATTATATGAGATATAATTATGTTTAATTTTAGAATTAAACGGAATAGGAGGATTTATATATTTAAATGTGATTTAAATATGTAAAGATGGATATTGTTAAAATTAATTTAATATTTTATATTAAATTAATTAAGTTTTTTTAATAATTAATTAATGAAATTAATTAAATTTTCATTTTTAAAATCAAAATAGATTTATAAAATAAAATTTTGATTTTTAGATAAAATTGGAAAAATTGGAAAACAAAAACACAAAATGGAAAAATGGATTTTTCCATATCCATCACCTAAGTAGATCACACATGAAGATTAACATTGCCTTGTCTTCTCCAAGCATGAGTTGAAACTCATACAATTCTTCTCTTTACATGTTGATCTGCAATATAATGAAGAGATTGGAGTAAAAATCGAGCATGCAATCTATAGAGTTTTTTAGATAAAAACTAGTTTGAAGAAAGGTTCTTCAATAAAGTTGCAGTAGCGAGCTTTTCTCCTTCATCCCTTGATTCAAGCTTGTTTTGAGTCCCACAAGTCATTCTAGAGCACCAAGAGAATAGTGAGGAAGATCTTGAGGTTGTCTACAATAAGATTTGGAGAAGATTGCAGCTGGTGAGGGAGCTTTGAAGAAGTTCTACAAGAGGTATGTCTTGAAACTCACTTTTTCTACAAAAGCATGCTTTATATTTTGCAAAAATTAGTGAATTTGAATGCCTAGATGATCATTGTGCTTCCGCTGCTGTTGATACAATCCTACAATTGGTATCAGAGCATCAAATAAGCATTCAAATTCAGTTTAATTTTGGTTTGGTGGGTGTTTTATATGAGAAATATGAAACTCGTGCACTGATATGGTTTTCTGGGTTTTAGCTGTTTAATTCTCTTTAACTTCTCATTTAAATTTGTAATTGGCTCTTGTTTGATGAGTTTTAATGTGTTCCCAAGATTCTGTAATTTATTTGGACTCATTTGAGTTGAAATTAAGCTGTAAATCGAACAAACAAGCGAAGAGGCCGAGTTGTAGTTCCAAAAAATCAGTCTCTGTTCTTATCGTCGTTGAGGTTCCAATTGCTAAACGATCGTCTAGCTTCAGATGCTACTGATAACTTGTAGAAATACAAGTTATTTATGCCACCTTATTTAGATATTGCGGCCAAAATTTAGTAAATATGTGCCGATCATATGAAAATTAGCCTAGTATTAAAATAATTATAAATGTTTACAATTACACCCACTAACACCATAAAGATGGAAGACAAGCCGAATTTTACTTTGTTTTGCAGGTGACCAAGTCACCGCTTGCGCTCAAAGCTCACGAGAAACTGATCAATGCATCTCTGTCACATTGCGCCCGTCAGTCAACAATGAAGAGACGATTACCGCATAGACGGCGCAATGCGACAATCGATCCAGAGCTGTATGCAACCGCATGCGGTAATAAAAACAACACCGCATGCGAATCCATGATCGAAAGATGCAGCTGAGCAATGCAAAAGCAGAGGATTGAGACACGTGCACAACTAACGATTGTGCAGAATTGACGGTCTGATTGCATAACAAAAGGAATAATATCCCTCCATCTTCGGAATTACCATAACCATCAGTGGGGACCACAAGGCCGGAGTCAAAGACCTGCACCTATAAATACCCCATAGATTTCAGAGAAAAAAATGCTATGGGATACGGGGTAAATGCTGCAAAACTGTTGAGAGAAAAGGCTGAGCTGAGTGCTTAAGTTATGAAATCCGGGAAGAAGACGAGATAAGGCCGAGAGGTGAATCTCAAATCTAATCTGCCAAACACCCGATTGAAAGCTCTGTGCAAAGATCCCTGCTACCGGTGAAGCAAGCTTGGGAGGGAAGATCTTCCTACCATCAAATCCATCCTATCTGGCAAGCAGATCTCCATCGAATCAGTGCCAAGACATTGGCACTTGTTTGTATCTGTTCTATCTCTTTCATTGTTGTATTTCACTGTTTCTTTACCTCTGCATTCACACCATGTATCAAACACTTAATAGAGTTATTAAATGTTTCGATAGCTTTCATTTACCATTTTCTGTCTATTTCTGTTCCTCCATTAATCACTTTCTTCATGGTGTCTTCTTAATTCCCTGATAAGCAATATGAATTAACCAAGTACTTAATCTGTGTTAAATATATAAAATGTGTTTAGCTAAGGCATGCTAGACGACATCTTCACCTGTGAGAGAAGAAGTGAAGATGCCATTCCGACCTATCGAAATAAGGTCAGAAGAATGCGTTAACTAAAGCGAGTAGTACTTCCAGACAAGGAAGCAACCTTGCGTTCATTATGTTAGTCTCTGTTTCACCACAGACATGTGGGAGCACGGCCGATCACTGAAAGGTGTATGCCGAGAGAAGAGTGGAACAACATTTGTAGCTTCAACGCAATTGAGAACTTGCATTGTTATATTCTTTGTCTTTGTCTTTCTATTCTGTTCATAAGACTTGTGGCCGCATTCCACATCTTTGCACAACTTTCACAGCCAGCCTTGACCCCAACATCTTGTAACATAAAGCGTGTATCTTGTATCATCTAGCTTAGGTTTATTGTATTTCATTTTATTATCGTATCTTTACTGCTTTACTTTATTTTATCACAATTTATACACCTATACAAACACATTTTTAATGATTGAAAACCTAGTCGCATATATCATGAACATACCACAATAACCTAAACCAGTCTCCGTGTTCGACCTCGGATCACACCGAGAAACTTGCGGTGGAATTACACTTGGTTCTATCATAAGGAAACTTGTGACAACGCATGGCATACTACGTGAACACCCATCATTAACGCATATCTAGCGGTAGTTCGCATCATTTCAAGCATAGAACCTCATCAATCATACCTATCAAAATCTGCGTTACAAGTTTATGGCGCTGTTGTCGGGGACATGGTTAATGGTTTATTGTTTGAGTGTGCTTTTGGTATTTTGCAGGACAAAACTCATTGTACTGGCTGTTCAACGTGGAAAGCAGCCTGACGGTTTATGAGTCCTGGTGCTGAACCGAAATTCCTAACTGACCCTGAGATCGAGCGAACTTTTCGTGCAAGGGTACGTTAGAACTGAATTAGGCAAAAAAGGGAAACCAGCATGTGGACAATAACAATAATGCTGTACTGGCTGTGAACCAAGGGGCTGTTCGACCGGCTTAGGATCCTGTTTTCCCGGCGGCTGATCGCAACATCCCAATGCGTAATTATGCGGCACCCAATTTGTATGATTTTTCGCTTGGAATCTCGAGGCTGACTATGGAGGAGAATGCACATTTTGAGATTAAGCCGATCATGTTGCAGATGATTCAAAATGTCGGGCAGTTTGGGGGTCTGCAAGGTGAATACCCACATGCCCATCTGACCAGCTTTGTTGAGATGTGTGGCAATTTTTCCTTACTTGGCGTCACCTCAGAAAATATAAGATTGTATCTATTCCCTTACACCTTGAAGGACGAGGCTAAGAGGTGGGCTTACTCACTGGAGCCAAATGAGATCACTTCATGGGAGCAATTGGTGGAGCGGTTCATGTAGAAGTTCTTTCCATCTACCGTCAACACAAGGCGATGAAAGGATGTGTTGAACTTTGAACAGAAGGAGAATGAGACCTTGAGCATCGCCTGGGTGAGATTCAGGAGACTGGTGAAAAACTGCCCGCATATCGGGATTCCCGATTGCGTCTTGATGGAAACATTTTATAATGGCCTGAACAGAGCAACGCAGGCTGTTGTTGATGCCTCCGCGGTAGGAGGTTCTATGGATAAGACATACACGGAGGCCAAAGTCATCCTCGACCGCATCTCACGGAATATGGATGATTGGATTGATGATTGTTATGGAGGCCGAGGCGTCGATGGAAGGAAAACTGAAACAGCCATTGTCCCTGCGGAGACAATGACCACATTGGCCGCGCAGATGGCCATGGTGACCTCGATCCTTCAGTCAATGGCAATCAACCAAGGAGCCATTGCTCCACAATCAGCGCAACCCACTGCATCGGCTCAAGTGGCCACAATCAGTTGCGTCAATTGTGGAGGGGCTCACGGAGATGATGTGTGTCCACTGAACCTTCAGCAAGTATGTGCTATCCAGAACAACCCCTTCAGCAACACCTATAATCCGGGCTAGATGAGCCATTCTAACTTCGGTTGGGGAGGCAATCCCAACCTAGAGGACCCAGTGAACCATCAAGGGGGTAGTAGAGGAAATCCCCCTTTTCACCACAACCAAGGGCGATCAAGACTGCATAACCAGCAACCATCATCGTTTAACACCTCGGGAGGCTCGTTAGAGACGCTACTGAAGCAGTATATGGATAAAAGTGATGTAGTGATGCAAGCACAAGCGTCCTCTATAAGGAATCTGGAGATCGAAGTGGGCCAACTGGCCTCTAAGCGGGAACATTGCCCAGAAATTCAGAAGCCCCGAGATCTATAGGGAAGGAGCAATGTCCTTAAGACATTGAGGAGCCAAGCTTGACCACTTGCGGAGATGTAGATTGCAATCACCCAGGACAATGCAATTTTCGGTCCATATCTCAATACTATGTTTAATGCTTTATTGAATTTCTGTCTCTTTAAATTTTAAGTTCTGTCTCTAATTCTTCATTTAATTCAATTTTTACTTTATGAATTTATTTCCTCATTCACTTCTCTACATTTAATTCTGTCTCGTCTTTAATTCTTTGACTTTTTTTTGTAATCAATGCATTATGCTTTAATTGGTAAATGATTGAGTAATAAAGGAAAATAACAACAAATATTCAAGGCGACAATGGATGCATATCAAACCAATCAGGAATGCTTTGTGTTCACCTAACTCAACTGTATTGAGTTGAGGGGTCTGTTGCACTCGCATATGTCCTTTGCCCGTCCTTAGCCAAATGCATTATGTTGAGGAATCCTCCAGAAATGCGTTGGTTAAGGGGTGTGTTGCGGGGATATATGCGTTGTTGCCCGTCCTCTACAAAGATACAGTTGCGTTGGTGAGCATAATGCATTATTTTTTTTCATGCATCCACTCAAATAAAATATAAAGAAAAATTCATTTGGCAATTTGGGAAGAAGTTCAATCGATTTGTATCCCCAAGAAATTATGACTTGGCAGACGAAAGAACACTTTTTCTGAAATTTTATAAATGAGGGAGGTGGAACGACGTGCCTGTTGAGCTGCTCGAGGCCAGTTGCCGCAAAAAATTGCGTTGGGCCCCACCACGGCCCAACCTATAAATACGACCTCCTCCTTCATTGGAAACCCTTTACCTCACTTTGACAAACCAGAAACCCTAAGCGTCTTGCATCCCAAACCTTTCTTTCTCTCCAACAGCTCGAGTTTTTACCAGACCTTTCCAAGCTCGTATCCATGGCTGACCAAACCCCAAACCAATCCGCTTCACCTTCCACCCCTAATCAAGTAGCCATGCGAGAGGCAGCATTCTTGGCTGCCAGTCGTTGGCTTGCCGCCAAAGCCTGCGACATCCCCAGACTCGCCGGAAGATCCTGGAGAAATCTTTGACTGTTAGGCCTCCTGTGTTCAAGAGAGGAGGAAGCACCGAGAGCATGCCTAGGCCAACCCCTGCTGTCTCCACTGAAAGCGAAAGGAAGAGACGAGATGATACGGAGGTGTTTGGCAACATCCTAAGTACCTTGGAGCAAGAAGGTGGACTGCCCGAGGCAGGGGTTGTAAACCAACCACTGCATACGAAGGAGAAGGTGGTGGTAGTGGCGGATGAAGTAATGAAGGATGGAGTAGTGGTCGGGGAAAAAATGGTGGTTGAAGAAGAAGAAATGGGGAATGATGTTCTGGTCCCAGAAACTTAGGAGGCAACTATCATCGCAGAAGCCTATAACGGACCTCCACAAAGAAAAAAAGAAGCGATTGCGAGAAAGGAAAGAGAAGAAGAAGAGATTGCGATGGAGGAGGTTAAGGAAGGCAAGGTTGTGTTGGAGACCCCTGCCATTGCATTGGAGGAGGTTGCAGGGGATGTGCAACCAGAAGGGGCTGAGAAGAAAAAGAAGAAGAAGAAGAAGAGCAAGGGAAATAAGTCTGGAGAGGCAAAGTTTTCACATCATCGCAAGGCAAGAAAGAACAAAGAGCAAAAGGATGATGATGAAGATGAAGAAGCCAAGAAGGAAAGGAAGAAGAAGGAGAAAGAGGAGAGAAGATTGCGCCGGCGTGAAGAGAGGTGCTTGAGAAAAGAAGAGGAAGTGAAACAGAGGGCTGCGAGCCCTGATGGAGAATCAACCTCCGTATGGGAGGATAGGGGGGAAACGACACAGTTAATGGAATCGGCGCAACCTATACTAACGCAAATAGTTGCGATGAAGAAGGAGAAGAAGTAGAGGTAACCCTCCTAATGCAGCATCGCAGGGAGAATACGCCGCAAGGACCACAATTGACCCTCAAAGATTAATTTTGGCATTGGAAGAGAGAGAGAGAAAAGGAAAAGAAGATGAGGAGAAGCAAGAAAAGATGGAGAAGGGCAAGCTCATCATCGCAGAGGGGGATAGAAGAAGAAGATTGGAATTTGAAGAAATACGACGCAACAACGAGCTTGCCACACTTAAAGGGATCCGAAAGTGCGAGGAGGAACAATGCCTGTTGCTTGCCTCTGAGCAATTCGAGGAAGAGTTTGCGAGAGAAGAAAGGGAAGAAGAAGAAGAAGAAGAATAGAGAAGTAAGAAGAAAGAAGAGGATAGAGTGTTGTTGGAGGAGAAGAGGAAGAAGCAAAGCCAATAAGAAGCGCTTATATAAGAACAAGGGAAAAGAACTCGTTGAGCGCGAGAAAGAAAAGCAACGCAGAGATTGGGAAAAGAGAGAACGACAAGCAACCCACCTTGCGTTGGCAAAAGGAAAGGCTATAGCAGAAAATAGCGAACCCGCGGCGGCCAAGAAGCGATCATCAAAGAAAAAGAAGAACGATGATATATTGATCGAGATGGGCTTCTATACTGCGTTGAATCCACTACCTGACCTCATCACGAGCATAATTGTGGAGCATGGGTGGGACACATTCTGCCAGTGCCCATCCATCATACTGCCTCAGGTAGTGCGAAGCTTTTACCGCAAGCGCTTACATGAAAATAGGGATGCGATGACCTTTAAGGGAGAGACAGTATCCTTCAACACAAGGGACATCAACGAAATTTATCAAATGAAGGACAACCCTGATGTGCCAGGAAACAAGATTATTTATGATCTCACAAAAGAGTAGATGGAGGACGCGTTGAAGATACTTACACAACCGGGCACGAAATGGTCGGTCTCGCTCAAAGGCATCTGCACCCTGGAGTCCAAGTCCTTGCTGCTGGAGGGAAGGCTCTGGGTTTATTTGGTCAAGAAGCGGCTGATCCCAACGACGCACAACAGAACTGTATCAAAAGATCGGGTCATGGCCACGTACTGCATAGCCCATGACATTCCTATCAACGTAGGGCAGTTGATCGCAAGGCAGATCAGAGCATTAATGGGGTATGTTCGGGGGCAGTACTTCTTCCCGTGGATCGTTTCAAGTCTATGCCTATCTATAGGTGTAGGCGTTGATGAGGAACCCATGCTAGAAATCCACGGCCTCATCAACATAAAAATCTTGAGGATGCTCCTCAAAGATTCTCCACACTGCCCCAAGCTGTCAGCAAAGAGGCTTGCGATCGATTTGAATGCGCCATTGGAACCCAGACCAAAAAGAAGACGAAGAGAGGATGAGGGAAAAGTGAAGGTCCAAGAGTCACCAACGCATAATCCTGAACCTATGGACCCTCTTCCCTTAGTCATCCGGCCTCCAAGCCCTCCGAGCCCGCCAGTACAACCCTCTTCTCCCTTACACGAGCATTTTACAAACCTTCTTCTTGTCCCCAACTCTCCTGTTTACCTAGCAGCCCCACCTTCACCATTAGCATCATCACCACAACCCACCATTCCACCGCCGCAAATTGATGACCCACATGGTTTGGGTGAAGGCACCTCTGCCCAACCCCAAACGATGCTGGCGAGACATCGCAGGCACAACCTTCCATCACCTCCATGGCTGCTGAGTTAGCAGAAATGAGATCCCTCTTCTCCCAACAACAACAACTCTTCTCTCAACAATAACACTTCTTCAACAAGCGATGTGAGGTAGTAATGGAGCACATTGATGATATTCAACGCAGTGTCGCCACATCAAGAGAGGCGCTGATCAACATGCAGCGCAACATCTATAAAGTCCCTATGCACCAGAGAATGATTGCGGAGCGTAATCAAAAGTATCTTCATGGTCAAAATTTGATTTTTAGATAAAATTGGAAAAATTGGAAAAAAAAAACACAAAATGGAAAAATGGATTTTTCCATTATCCATCACCTAAGTAGCTCACACATGAAGCATTAACATTGCCTTGTCTTCTCCAAGCATGAGCTGCAGCTCATGCAACTTCTCTCTTTGCATGTTGATCTGCAATATAATGAAGAGATTGGAGTGAAAATCGGGCATACAATCTATAGAGTTTTTTAGAGAAAAACTTGTTTGAAGAAAGGTTCTTCAACAAGGTTGCAGTAGTGAGCTTTTCTCCTTCATCCCTTGATTCAAGCTTGTTTTGAGTCCCACAACTCAATCTAGAGCACCGAGAGAATAGTGGGGAAGATCTTGAGGTGGTGTACAACAAGATTTGGAGAAGATTGCAGCTGGTGAAGGAGCTTTGAAGAAGTTCTATAAGAGGTATATCTTGGAACTCACTTTTTCTGCAAAAGCGTGCTTTATATTTTGCCAAAATTAGTGAATTTGAATGCTTAGATGATTCTTGTGCTTCCACTACTGTTGATACAATCCTACAAAAGTGGACCATCATATTCAGCACGTGTTCACGAACAAAGGTGTTTTCCTCCATTTTGGAGCTGAAGATGTGTTTCAGAGCCTCATGCTTGAGCTGTCTAGACGACTATCTGAAAATTCCCCACAAGGATTCCATGATCTCATGATCTGAAACCATGAACTCATGTTTCTTGGCCAACACGTCATTAAGACTGACCAGAATATAGACTTGGGCCTTCTCGTTTGCCCGTGTCCAACGCCCGTATGTCGCCCAAACATTTCGAGTAGCGTCCTGAGGTAAAGTAGGAGGACATTCCTCTGTAAGGACAAACTTCAGATCCTCGATGATGAGTATCGTGGTGAGCATATGTTTCCAACATGAATAGTTTTGGCCATTCAGTTCTTTGGCGCTAAGCAAATTGATAGTGGCTGATGCCATCAAAAATCTTTGCTAAAAAAAATGAATAACCTTTTATAATACTTTGCAAAAACCACATTTTTTAATTAACCAATTAATTTTAGCAAAACAAATTCCAAGTACCCTAAGTGAAAAGACTTCTATTTTGCAATGATGCCCCAACGAGGCAGGATAAATGCAACTGGTGGGGTGAACGGATATCCCTTCACTGGGTTGAGACATTCTTAACCATTAGGTAGAACCAACTCTTGGAATTAAACCTAATAGATACCATTTGTTTGGTCCAGAATAGTTAACCCTTAACAATCCTACGTAAATGTAACCCTTCGTTTTCTGCCCCAGAGTCCCGCCCTAATGCGCTCGTCGTAGGGAAAAGATAGATTAGGACAAGAGACCAAGTAACCTTATCCTCTTACAAGAGATCAAATAAAGAAACGCGTAAAACAGCCATTCTATAGGGGGACACACCCAGGGTGCCACGAGGCAATGCGCAGAAACTTTATTCAATTCAACGAGGGAGACCGAGGGATATGTTGTCGCAATTTCCACTCCCACTTACTATGAACACTCTCTCCATCCACCTTGGTATTGACCTACCCAAACACCATCTGTTAGGGGGACACGCCAAAGGTGCCTCGAGGCCGAGGGTAGATCTCATAGTGTGGACTATGAGGGAGAAACGCGAGAGGTGAAAATGAAGCATCAAATGCCCCAAGAACCTCCCACTGAATGTTCTACCTAGGGTTTATTAACCTAGACAATCTGACTACTAAATATGATCTAAGTCATTTATAAAGTTTGCTAAAAAACAACTTTTGTCTTTGAAATAAAACAAATCCAAGTAGTCACATTAAACTCTTTAATGGATTGGCCTTAATTTGCATGCATGCATCAAATCTATCTAAATTGCCTTTCCAGGAAGGTTCCCAGGTAGGGGTGTTCCATTGCCGTCATCTTAAATACCCCAGCCTAGATAGAACCTACCTTCGACAAAAGATCTATTATAGATAGACTTGCTACATATTAATCTTTTACTAATTATTTTAGTTCTAATTTCATTTTATAACCATTTATAAAATAAACAACTAAAACACTCATCCCACATAACGAAGTATTTATAACGTTAAATAAATAAAGCATATATAAATATAACCCTTATATTATATGATGAATGAGCATGCATTTTGATGACGGGCAGAAATACACGTCATTATAAGCCTTTTATTTAGAATTATAAGGGCTGTTAATAGAATGTGCGGCTAATCTGTTAGGAATTCATGAGAAAATGAGTTTGTGTCCATCGACATTAAGAATCTCGGCTAACCCACTATTATGCATTATTATGCATTCAATTGTTTATTTTTGTAGCAACCGCAGAAATCGATCGCATATGCGGGATTAAGGTTATCGCGGAGATGATCGCATACGCTTGATGCATGGATGTTGCGGACATCGACCGCATGCGTCCATCGCATAGAAGTTACGGCCGTCAAGCGAATGCGGTCATTGTAGAGAGATTGCGGCTACAGAATAATAACCATAATAGAGGGATGACCGCAAGGTTGGTGGAATGCAAACATGAATGCATACCTCGGGAGTATCAAAAGATGATGTTGACATTTCACCTACCATGCCATTAGTAGCAGAGATTCAAGAAAGGACCATCGCGCCACGAGTGTCAGATTCAGAGTAGGTCCATAAATGCTGTTGATGATCAAGCTCTATAAATAGAAGCCATTGAGGAGAATTTCAGATTATCCAAGGTTTTTCGCTTCAGGCTCCTTGCCTTAGGGCGGATCCTTGTGATCCAAACCAAAGCATGAGAAGATAGCTTGAGAGTTCTTCATCCCCTTCAATCATTCCGAGTGACGACTAGAGCCTTTGCCGAAGTCAGAGCTCAAGAGAGTCGACTCCATTGCCCATCCATGGCACCACCAGCAGCCTTGACACACATCTTCTGGAAGCAAGACATTGCTTTCAGTCAGCCCTCCATTTCTCGTTTTCCTTGTATTGTATTACATTTTCATTTAAGAAATTAATACATTTTGTGATCAATACATTTCTATATTTTTCCTTCGATTCCATCTCCATCTTCATTTCCTTAGTAGCCTTTATTTTCATTGCATCACTAAGTAAGATTATTAGAGTATCGCATACTTAATCATGCGACATAGGGATATGAAGCATGTAGCAAACCACTGGAGGTGTGCGTTGCGCCAGTGTTGTGAGAAAACCTTATTTGTTTAGTGTGAAGCTGAGCAACACTTGTCTATAAGTGGACGCAATGTTGTCTATGAGTAGAATCAGTAGCAACTAACGTCCGGGAGGGTAACTGGTTGGTCGTATTAAGCAATGTAAGCAAGTGTTCACTAGGGATAGGAATAATCTTACGCCAGCCAAGTTTATGCGATTACCTTGTCTTATGAGCGCATCATTCACCATTTAGGCATACTTGGGAGAGTAATCTAAAAAAACCAAATCTAAGTCTCGGGAGAGCGGATTGGATCACATAAGCAAGAATGGGGAACTTAGGAATAAGCTCTGTTTCCTACTACATAGCGCATGCACCCTTTAGGTAGGTTGTGGTGGTATGCGGTCATCTCGCTTATGTGTGAAAGCATGTGAGCGGGCATATGAAGGCTTAGAAATAGGCTTCTCGACACTATCGCATATACATCGCATGCGTCTATGTTAAGTGTGTATAGCATGATCGCATAGCTTGCGTTGGCTGGGGTTGCCTTTGCAGTCAAGCTTAGTGTTGCAGTGAAGACATCCTCACCTTTTCATCTATTTTTCCAAGCATTTTACTATGCGTCAACGGTTGTCGTGTCTCTACCTCTCATTCATACTTCCACCGCTTAATCTGTTAGTTAGGAGTAGGAGTAGTGTATAGCTTATCACCCTCATCATTCTTTTATTCATCCGCCGCATACACATTACCGCATAACATTTAGCAACAAGTCCCTGAGTTCGACCTCGGATCATCCGAGAAACTTGCGTTCTCGTTATACTTGGCAAGAGAGCAAGAAAACTTATGACAAGAACGCATGGTAATTTCATAAGAGATGAACGCATACATCTCATCCCAACGCATGACCACCGACGCATGAGAATCAACGCATAACCTAAGACATGCATCGCATATATTGCGTTCACTAATTCTCATCATCACATTTATGTAAATTAAAACATGCTTCTCTAAATTATAACAATTAAAATAAAGAGATGATGCATGACCAATGCATAACCTAAAGTGGGATTTACTATATGTGCATACCATATGACATATTAAAAAACATACATCGCATGTAATAAATAAAGGATTAATGGACCGGAATGAGCCTTTACAAAAATCGAAATGAAATAACCTTATCTATTACATTTTTCATCGAGGAAACTGGTTCACAAGCGAACCGGGTCTTGAATCGTCAGGAGGACTCCATCGTGTAGTAAACGCCATAGGTAGACGATTGTCCAACACGCACTAGACGATAGAAGCATAATTAAACGATCACGTAGACGACAACGAGGCTACAAAGCCTGATCGTCTATGTGATCGCTTAACGCGGTGATAGGTAAACGATTTACCTTGCATTAATAAGCGATCGTTTAGTCAGTTACTAAACGATGAAGCTTGCTGACCAAAACGATCGTCTATGCAATCACTTAACGTGGCGACAGGTAAACGATTTACCTTGCATTACCAAGCGAACATTTAGTCAGTTACGAAGCAATGAAGCTTGCTGACCAAAACGATTGTCTATGCAATCACTTAACGCCGGGATAGGTAAACGATTTACCTTGCGTTACTAAGCGATTGTTTAGTCAGTTACTAAGCGATGAAGCTTGCTGACCAAAACAATCGTCTATTGCTATCACTTAACGCGACGACAGGTAAATGATTTACCTTGCGTTACTAAGCGATGAAGCTTGCTAACCAAAACGATCGTCTATGCAATCACTTAACGCGGCGACAGGTAAACGATTTACCTTGCATTACTAAGCGACCGTTTAGTCAGTTACTAAGCGATGAAGGTTGTTGACCAAAACAATCATCTAGTGCGTGTGTGCATTAAACGATACGCAAGCATCCCATCGTCACCACAACCCGATACTCAGCGATCACGTACCCGATCATCGACACGATGCAATCAACCCTTGATCACTTACCCGATCGTCTACACAATGCGATCATCAGCGATCGCGTACCCCATCTTCTGCACGATGCGTTCAACCCTTGATCACATACCCCATTGTCTAACCGATGCCATCAATAGCGATTGTGTTCCCCATCATCTACACGATGCGATCAACCTTTGATCGCATATCCCATTGTCTAACTGATGTGATTAACAACAATTGTGTTCACCATCGTCTGCACGATGCAATCAACCGCAATTGTGTTCCCCATCGTCTGCACAATGGGATCAACCCTTGATCGTCTCCTTCCTTGAAAAACCGCAATGCTTGCACCGTTCTTCTTCACGAACGACTCAAAACTCAAACAGACTTTGAATTCAGACTCGATAACGATTATTAATGCCTAAAAAACACAGGGGCCTTTACAAACAATTGCAAATGTAAGAGCATTAAAAAAAACCGAGGCTAACATCCATAAATCTACACATCCACAACAATTTAACGCTTAAACAGTGTAAAAATGCACCCACCATGAACGTATTTGCAATTCTTATATAGTAATGAATTGGAATATCAAAAAACCGAGGCTTTGATACCAATTGAAGGAACTTTTATTCAATAGTACCTACAAGCGGATGCAGATCTTTCAATTCATTGTGACAAAATTACCGCATATATATTCAAACAAACTTTCATAATGCTAAAGAGATCAAGAAATCATACCAAATGAAGATTTCTTCTTCACAGTGAGTCTGAAGCCCAACTGTCTACCTCAAACAATCACCACTCGGACATAAGGAAACGGAGAAGACAACCCACTCAGAGCCCTCAGTATTCTTGGAGTGAGAATCCAAAGTGTGGGCTTTGTTTGGATTTGGTAGAGGGAAGGAGGAAGAGAAACCATACATAACGATCAAGCAAGTGGGAGAAGATGTCTTCTATCGCATAGACAAGATGCTTGATCGTTTAGGTGAAGTATATGATCATGTAGGAAAAGTAAACGATCGTGTAGGAAAAGGTTAGCGATCGTATAAACAATCGTGTAAGAAAAGGGTTAGCGATTGTCCGAACGATCGCGTAGGAAAAACTAAGCGATCGTCCAAACGATCGCGTAGGAAAAACTAAGCGATCGTCTATACAATCGTTTAGTAAATACTAGGAGCTAAATGATCGCTTAGGAAAAAGGTAAACGATCGTTTAGATAATAGCGCATGACGGTGTAATCGGTATGCGATTGCTTAGCAATATCGTATATATAAGTGATCGTGTTGTCACTATCGTATAGGCACTGATTTTAAATGATGACACTATCTTTTTACAATGTCCGCGCACCCCGAGATCAACACACTATCTGCTATTTATAATGCACTCATCCGTTATTTAGAACAGAAGAGGCGCTTTCCCATTTTCTTTATAACCGTCCAATGAATGTGATCTTATCATATTCATAACATATAATTAGTATCATATATTAATTATAATATTTTTCTCTACTAGATATAAATCATATTTATATCCAATTTCCTCCAAATTAATGTGTCTCATACATAAAGTTAATTATATCATATTTAATTAACTCATTCAGTTATATCATATATAATCGAACTCTCTCTTGTCAATTTGAACATTTCAAATTGACCCAAAAACTGACTCTCAACTTGTATCCAAGCTACCAAAGGGACCTTATGAACCTATGGCTCGAAGCTCCAACGGTACGTGAATAGCTGACTAAACTCTTTAGTTACGATATCCACCATCCGTTAACTATCAGGCACTCCACTAAAGACCGACAATTGAACTCTTCTTGCTATAGATATATTTCTAAGTCCGTTGGATATAACCAATCAGAAGTACGATGACCCTTCACAGATGCTCGTAATTACAGTAGGCCAATTTATCATTTTGCCCCTATAATTACATCTTCCTCTTTAAGTACCACTGATCCCTCTAATGAACAATACAACATAGTCCTACTATATGTGAACACCTCTCAGGCCATGAGAAGGTGCATGGCACCACATCGTTCAAGCCCCAGGATCAGCACTTAAGAGATCAATCTATCTACTTACCTCTAATTTGGAGAAGGAGTGAACTCCATCTTGTGAAGCTGAATTCCCAGCTCTCAAATCAGACGAATCAATAAAATGGTAGGTTTGAGTCTGCATTCTGGCCACTCAAACCCATGCAAAATAAAGGACCGCCCTCAATGGCAAGAGTTCCCAACTCACTCAGGATTGAGGTCATGTTACCTATGGTCATCCTAGTGAAGTGATGTCTCAGTCATGAACGGTGTTATATGACAAGACATTAAAACTTCGAGGTCAAATCTTATACAAACTCTTTGTATAGGACGCCAACGCACACATATCCACTACACAAATGATCAGGATCAGACCATCCGTGACAAGTCATAACATTTGTAACAATTCCACAAAGCGGGTCGCATCCATAGTATTACCAGGATAAGGTTTTCCTCCTATATCCATATACTATAGACTATTTTTGTTGTCACTTAAGACATGATCTACTTGTATGTCATGACGTACATGCTTAAGTTACATAAAGACAACCAGGGATATTAAGTTTATTGGTTTGTAGTAAAATAAAAAACATCTAAATGTGCAAAGTCAAGTAGTGAAGTAAATATCATTTATATTATACATCACAAGTGTTCGTACAAAGTTGTTTACAAACTACAAGACACGAGACTTTAGGTCACAAGCCCCAACAAAGAGTATATGGACTTGAAATTTCAGAACTATATGATAGAATATGGAATAACGTCTCAACTCTCAGCCCTTAGTACACCTCAACAAAATGGTGTATTAGAAAGGAAAAATAGAATCCTGCTGGACATGGTTTGGTCTATAATAAGTTATGCTCAACTTCTTGACTCGTTCTAAGGATTTCCAGTGGAGATTGCTGTCTACATTTTGAACAACGTTCCATCAAATGGTGTTTATGAAATACCTTTAGAGTTGTAGAGAGACCGTAAAGGTAGTTTACGCCACTTTAGAATTTGGAGATGTCTAGCCCATATGCTTATGAAAAATCCCAAAAAGTTGGAATCTCATTTGAAAGTATGCCTATTTGTAAGCTACCCCAAGCAAACGAGAGGTGGGTACTTCTTTGATCCAAATAAAAATAAAGTGTTTGTATCGACAAATGCTACATTCTTAGAGGAAGACCACATGAATGTAAGAGTGTATCAACATGCAGCGGAAGCAACAAGGATCAATAAGCATACAAATTCATTAATTTTGGCAGAAACTAAAGCATGCTCATCTAATATAAGAGGGTATATAATCATACCTTTGTAGAACTCTTCAAGATCTTGATCAATAGCAGTTGTCTTCTCCAAACCACACTGTGAACCACCTCAAGGTCTTCCCCACTATCCTCTTGGAATTTTAGAACGAGTTGTGGGACTCAAGAATAGCTTGAAGCAACGAAAAAACAAGGAGAAGCTCACTACACCAGCTTGTTTGAAGAACCCTTTCTTCAACCCGAAATTTTCAGTAAAATATCTTCGAATGCAATGCCAAATTCAGTCCAATCTTCTTTATTTATTGCAGGTGAACATGCAAAGAAGAACATTGAAAATATTATTATTTTATAAAATTAATTTCACAAATTAATAACCTATTAAAATTAATAAATAATTCTAATTAATTTAATATCAAATATTAAATAAATTTTTACACAAATCCATCTTCATATATTTAAATCATAATTAAATATAAATTCTCCTATCCCGTTTCATTCTAATTTGAACGTTTCAAATTAACTTATCAAGCTACTCTAAAGCTTATCCATTTACGAGCTAGTAGGGAGACCTCACGGACCTATAGATCATGGGCTCCAACGATCCAAGATTAATCGGCTAAACTCATTAGACTGAATTAACCCCGATTCATTAACCAATGGGTCACTCCACTATAGCCCATAGTTAAACTCCCCTCACTATAGATATATTATGTCCACTTTATATAACCATAATCAGTAAGTCGATTCTTCACAGGTTGTTCGTAATCACAGTTGGGTCAAGATAATCGTTTTACCCCTGTGAATACATCTTGTTCCTTAAGTTCCACTGACCCTCTAATGAACAATTTTGATTCATAACACCTAAGAATCAAATCCTTTCTCTATCATGAGAAGGCGGGGCCCCGATTGTTCAAGACTTGGAATCAATACTTAAGAGGACAACCTATCTATTATCCCTAAATCGGGTAGGAGTGAATTCCATCTTGTAGGGCTATGTCCCCAGCTATTCATCCGGTCTTATCCCCAAAATGGGAGGCTTATGGAGCAGTGCTGTTGGACTACTCTCACCGTTTGCAGATCAAAGGATAATCCCGAAAAAACAGGAGTTCATAGCTAGCTCAGGATTAAGATCAAGTTAACCTAGGTTACTTAATAAATTAAATTTTCATTTTTAATAGTAAACGGTTGTTATAAAGAAAAATGACTATTTTCATGGTCCAGTCTATAAGAAAACTCATTGCATAGGATGCCCCCACTCACATGTCTCAACATGAACGATCGGTGGATCACATCGTTTGTAGCACTTTACAACTCCTTGTAACAACTACAGACTGGGCCGCATCCAATAGTGTTACAAGGATGAGATACCCAATTTCATCCATATACTTATTAAACCATTTAGGCTATATACTGTTAACTTGACCCTGTTTATGTCACTACATAAAGTTACAATATGCAGACTATAGCCATGGATATGTTTATTGGATTTTCATAATAGAATGCAAAATCAACAATTTATTATTATTGATAAAGAGAATGTTTAACACGAACTACGAGTTCTAGGACATTCCCAACAATCTCTCACTTGGACTAAAACTCCAGTGAGGACAAATATATACAATATAATGTTGAGAAACATAAAGGGAAGATACAATAAACTAGGGCATCTCTAATACCATAAATATTCTCCCACTTGCCCTAGATTACACTACACGGAGTCCTAGTCCAACTAGGTGGCCCTCGAACATTTTAGTCGAGAAGGCCTTTGTAAATGGATCAGCAAGGTTGTCTTCAGATGCAATCTTTGTGATGGTCACATCTCCTCGGTGTACTATCTCTCTGATGAGATGGTACTTTCTTTCAATGTGTTTTCCACGTTTGTGACTCCTTGGTTCTTTTGAGTTGGCAACAACACTACTATTATCACAATACAGTGTGATAGGCAGGTGCATATCTGGAACTACTTCCAAATCAATCAAGAATTTACGTAGCCATATTGCTTCTTTAGCAGCTTCACATGCAGCCACGTATTTTTCTTCCATTGTGGAGTCAGTGATACAACTTTGTTTAATTCTTCTCTAAACTATAGCTCCTCCGTTGAGAGTGAAAACTAATCCTAAAGTAGATTTCCTGGAATCTACGTGAGTCTGGAAATCAGAATCAGTATATCTTGTAATGATCAAATCCTTAGGTCCATACACAAACATATAATCCCTCGTTCTTCTTAGATACTTGAGGATATTTTTTATAGTAGTCCAATGGCTGTGTCCTGGATTGGACTGGAACCTACTGATGATTCCAACTGCAAAGCATATATCAGGGCGTGTACACAACATTGCGTACATCAAATTCCCAACTGCAGATGCATATGGAATCCTTGTCATTTCCTAAACATCTTGAGGTGTCTAAGGACACTGTTCCTTCGACAAATGAATTCCATGTCTAAAAGGTAACATACCCTTTTTGGAATTTTGCATATTATATCTTGACAACATCTTGTCAATATAAGATGCTTGAGATAGTGCTAATGTTCTATTCTTTTGATTCCAAAAGATTTGTATTCCTAGAACATACTGAGCATCACCCAATTCTTTGATTTGGAACTATGTGCCTAACCATCTCTTTACGTCAGCAAGGAAACTTGTCTCATTCTCAATGAGTAAGATATCATCAACATAAAGAATTAAGAACGCTACAGTCTTGTTGACTATCTTCTTGTACACACAAGGTTTGTCAACATTCTATTCAAAGGCATAAGATTTGATCGCAGTGTCAAACCTTATATTCCAGGATCTAGATGCTTGTTTCAATCCATAAATGGATCAATTAAGCTTACAGACTTTCTGTTCCTGTCCTTTTTTAATGAACCCTTCTGGTTGAGACATAAAAATACTTTCATCAAGACAGCCATTCAAAAAAGCTGTCTTGACATCCATTTGCCATATCTCATAGTCATAATATGTGGCAATGGAAAGAAGTATTCTTATTGACTTTATCATGGCAACAGGAGAAAAAGTTTCTTCATAATCAACTCCTTCTCTTTGGGTAAAACTTTTTGCCATGAGTCTGGCTTTATAGATTTGCACCTTTCCAGTTTGGTCTCGTTTCCTCTTGTAGATCCATTTGCAACCTATAGGTGTAACCCCATGTGGTTGATATATAAGTTCCCAGACAGAGTTGAAGTACATAGACTCCATTTCATCGTCCATGGCTTTTATCCACTGTTCCCTGTCAACATCTTCCATTTCCTTCTTAAAGGTTAATGGATCATCTAAACCATCATCTTGTATGATGTTTTGAGTTTCTGTTAAACCCATATAGTGTTTAGGTTGTTAAATAACCCTCCTACTACGTCGAGGCATCCTCAACTCTTGGGATGGATGTGACAGGACAACAACAGTTGTTGATGGACCAGCTTGATCAACAACCTTTGTTGATGTTGCGTCTTTAGTCATTTCTTGCAATATTAGTTTACTGCGAGGTAGATGATTTTTTATATGATCCTCTTCCAAGAATGTAGCGTTTTTCAATACAAATACTTTATCTTCTTGGGGATCATAAAACAATCCTCCTTTTTTTTCTTTGGGGTATCCTACAAATAGGCATAATTTCGAACGTGTTTCCAATTTCTTAGGATTTTGTACCAACACATGTGCTAGACAACCCCAGATATGGAAATGACGTAACCTCGTTTTGCGTCATTTCCATAATTCATACGGTGTTTCTAAAACACTTTTTTAAGGAACAACA
>NW_028326410.1:0-22627 GCF_027475165.1 Benincasa hispida
TCTGGTTATCACAAAAAATATGTACAAATTTTTGTTCAATACCGAAGTCTTTTAATAGTGATTTTAGCCAAATACCTTCCTTGACAGCTTCTAACAAGGCAACAAACTCTACTCCGATTGTTGAGAGTGCTACTACTGGTTGTAGTGAGGCTTTTGAATTGAGAAGATTGTTGCCTAGTAAAAATATATAGCCAGAGAGAGGTCTTTGTTTATCTAAATCACCAGCAAAATTTGAATCACCATAGCCAAATAGTTCATTATGTAAAGAGTCGTTAGGTTTGTACATTAGTTTGGCATTTTTAGAGTATTTGAGGTATCTTAAAACCCACTTGGTAGCTTCCTAAAGCCTTTTACCTGGGTTTGCCATATACCTATTGATAATGCTTGTAGCATAGAAGATGTCTGGTCTAGTTAAAACCATTAGGTACATCAAGCTGCCTATTGCTTGTGAATAGGGCATTGTTTTCATTAAGGCTTAATGATCATCTTCATCTTGTTTAGGAGAATTATCAGAGGACAATTTGAAATGAAGGGCAATAGGAACAGTGACTGGTTTGCATTAATCATCTTAAATTTTTGTAAGATTTTGTAACTATATAAAGCTTGAGTCACTCCTTGACCTTTTAATTTCTATTCCAAGTACCTAGCAGTAGGTGTTATAGTTCTTCTCTGTCTATCTTTAGCTACGGAGTAGTCCCTTAAATCAGGTTGTTGAATTTTTGTGTCTTCTCTTTGATCAGCACCCTGATTCTCAGTGTCTATTGTTTCTTATGTGTTGTTTGGGTTTTTGGAATTAGAATTCAAATTAGATTCCGCCTCATTTTGTGTGGATTCATTTTGGGATCTTTCTTCAGTGTTAACTCCTAGAGACATGAACATATTTTTCTATAAAGATAACATCTCTACTGTTTATGCATCTTTTCTCAATTGGATTCCATAGTCTATAGCCCTTTACTCCCTCAGTAAACCCAAGGAACATACATCTGACATCCCTGGCTTTCAAATTTCCTTGGTTTTAGTGCACATAGCCCACACATCCAAATATTTTAAGATGTTCTATTTTAGGGGGCTTTCCAGACAATTTTTCAATAGGGGTTAGGAATTCAACTGAAGTATGAGAGCATCTAGTATAGACGGTGTAAGACACTGCCTCAGCCCAATATTTCTTAGCAAGTATAGCATCAAATAATTAACATTTCACCCTCTCCATTATGATGCAATTAAGCCTCTCAGCCACTCCATTTTGTTGAGTGTACCTAACTATTTTATGCTCTTTATTCCCTCATCCTTATAAAATTGATTGAATTCATCATTACAAAATTCCAATCCATTATTAGTTCTTAAGCATTTTACTTGTTTATTGGTCTATTTTTTTAACTAGGGACTTCCATTATTTAAATTTTTCAAACACTTGATCCTTAGACTTAAGAATAAACATCCAGCTTCTTCTAAAATAATCACCAATTAAGAATAGAAAATACCTGGACCCATTTAGGGAAGAGGTTTGAGTTGGGCCCCAAAGATCTAAGTGTACATACTCTAGGATATCCTTAGCTCTGTGTTGTGAGTGCTTGAAGCTTTGTCTATTGGATTTTCCTATAACACAAAAGTCACATAAACTTAAGGTTTTAGATATCTACTAGAAGTATGCCTATGTTGACAATATTTCAAGCCCTTTTGCACTGATATGTTAAGTCTCTTGTGCCAATAATCTTCCTCTATTAGTGATTTATTTGTAACCACCAAGGTTGATTCAACCATCTAAACATCTTTGATGATGTAAAGTCCATTTTACTTAACACCTATCAGCATGATTTTTGAGTCTTTTACAATCTTAAAAGTTCCATCACTCCCTATGTATTTGCGACCTATAGCATCAAGCATTCCAAGTGAAAGCAGGTTCTTTTTAGAGTGGGAGCATGCCTCACATTTTGTATAAGCCTGACAGATCCATCTTTGAATTTTAGGGACACTGATCCTATTCCCACAATCATACAAGCATCATTGTCTCCCATGTACACCATTCCACCCTCTCATTCTCTATAGGTTGTGAACCAAACTTTGTGGGGAGTCATATAGCATGAACAACCCGAGTCTAGCACCCAATCTTCTACCAACAGCTGAGTGTCTTGATAATCTGATATGGTCAATCCATTAGTGCATGAGAAAGAATTCTTATGGGGTGACGAATTTTCATTTTGGTCAGGTTTACTGGTTTTGCTTGCATTTTATTTTCTCTTCAATGAGTAACACTCCTTCATCTACTGACCCTTTTTATGACAATAGGTACACATTGCCTTTTTCTTTCCTTTCTCCTTCTCTTCATTTTATGGATTGTTATCCTTAGGTTTTTTTTTTTCCTTGGCAAACAATCCTTTAGCATTGTGAGTCTCTTTCTTGGTAGCATGTTGCAGCTCCATTTCTTTAGATTTTAAAGTTGTAATGATGGAATTAACTGTAATGGTATCTCTACTGTACTTTAGGACTGTTTGCATCCTTGTAGGAATCTAAAAGCGAGTTCAACAAAACAAAGGTTTCATTATCTTTGCCTATTGTTTCTCCTAAAGATTTGAACTCAGTTGTAATCCTCTTATACTCATCAAGATTTTCATTCAAGTTCTTTGCAAAATCCATTTTGAACGTGAAGAACCTTTCTTTAAGGTACATCTTCTTGGGTAGGGTCTATGATTCATACAACACATTTTACTTGTACCAAATTTTGTAGGATGTCTCTTCTTCTATTACTTGCCTCAATACACTGTCAATTAGATTTAAAATGATTGTTCCATAGGCTACTAACTCGATGTTCTCTATTTCTTCGATTGTCATGGTGGCAGGAAGTTTTGACGGGTCGAGAATAACCTTGGATTCCTTTTGTTGCCCCAAGATCACCTTGATCTTAGCTTTCCACAATCCAAAGTTAGTCTTTCCATCGAATTTATCGATTTCATATCTTGTTGGCGCCGTTCTTGATTTTCAAGAACTTAGTTCTTATATTTGGGGTAGCTCTAATACCACTATTACAAATTTGATTATGCAGATGGCACTTTGAGATGGCAGCACATGGAGATGAATGATAAAGCCACGATTATGCCTTCTACTTTCATGCAATGAAGGAGATGCCCTAGCAAAACCAAATTCCCTAATTCAAAATAAATCTAAGAAGGCGATAGAGAGAAGAAGTCTGGAGCAATCTTGTTGAGACGAGCTGATGAAGAAATTACGGTAAGATGAAAAAGATGAAGATGATGATGAATAAGAAGACACGAGAATTATGTGGTTCAGCTTAAAGAAGCCTATATCCACTACAAAGGAAGGGAGCTTGTATTGTTTTATTAATCAAAACTGAGAGAATTTACAGAAATCGGATAAGTACTCAACTCACTCTCTTACTCTATTTTTATAGCTCTCAAAACAAGATTTAACTAATTACAACTTCTCTATAATAGAAAAAGAAAGAAAATAAAACAGGTTACAACAAGTAGTTGTTGGAGCTTCAAGCTTCAAGACCTAACAGTAACAACTGTTTTCAATAGCTCTGACGAGGCCAAAACCACTAGCACAGATGCCCAGATCCGCGCTATTTTCTCCTATCCAGATTCACACAGCTCAACCCTACTCCATCCATGTAGCACCACAACTTTTCTCTGCTCAGTCCCTTGTGCCCAGATCTCAAATTCGTGCCCTCGATCATGAGACTTATGAGATCTGCTTGCCCTCCATCATAAGCCTCAAACGAGGAAGAAGAATGAAGCCACATTTAGATTTTATACGCCCATTGGTTCAATCCAATTAGTTTAATCAACTTTGGTTCAGTTTGGTTCAGATGGTTGGTTTAGTTTCAATTTTTTACTAGATTTAGTATAGGTCATTCAAACTAGTTCAGTTCAATCAACTTGGTTTGGTTTAGTTTAGTTTAGTCATACCAGTTTTGTTCAGTTTAGTGTATTTGCTTAATTAATTTTGTTGTTTAGGTTCATAAGTTTCAGCATAGTTTTTTTTTTTTTTTTGGTTTATGAGTCTCTGTTTTCAAATCTGTATCTCTGTTTCGTTTTCAAATCGGTCATTCGTGGGTTTTATTTTCTGATCTTTACATAGATCTCTGTTTTCAGCTCTGACATTCGGGGTTCTGTTTTAGATCATTATGTAGGTCTCTTTTTTCCACCCAGAAATTCATGAGTTCCTATTTCTAGCCCAGAAGTTCTTTATTTTTTTTAGTTTTTCGTGGGTTTCTTTTTCCCACCTAGAACTATCGTGATTTGATTCAGAAGTTTGCTTCAGTTACTGTCATCCAATCGCTTCAGTTCGTTATCCACAAATTCAAGTTATGTTCTCTACCACCTTGAGTTTGCGAGAGGATGTTGCCCTATTTATACCTTAATTTATGTCTTCTACATATATTTAGGCTATAGGATAAAAAATTAGTTAATCAACCTTTTATATAAATTCCTTATGTAAATCGAAAATCAATTGCAAAAAATATTCAATCTAATATATCGCACAACCACCACGACAAAAATATTTCTTTTCGTCCCATCGCCAGTTGGCATCTCTATTCTTTATTTCATACCTACTGAATTTCTTTTGATGAAAGCTGATTTGGTGTTTTAAATATATTTGATTTAGGAACTATATACTTCCATTTTAAATTTTGACCGGTGTACATTTATCATGCTTAGTGCTTCAATGTGTATTATGCATCACGATTTCCTCAGCAAAAACGAGTTGGAAAAAAAAAACCAATTTTAATCAAATCCAACTAACCTGAACCGAATCAAGATGATTTGATTAAAAAACTTAAATCAAGCAGACTCAATTTCGGAAACCATTTATTCGATTCGGTTCTTGGTTTTGCTCAAAATTGGATTAAACCAAACCATACACACTCCTAATAGATATAAGAACTAAAATTGAATAAACCATCAGCCATATTTAAAATTCTATTAATTATATTTCTTTCACATTTTACATCTGGATATCAAGCATCTAACCTCTCTCATTTCAAATCCAACATAGTGTATAGTTCATTTACGCGTGTCTTAATGTTATTCTAGAGTCACATGATGTGTGATTAAGATGTTTCATGACACATAAAATATATCAAATTAAACATGTGGTTTTCATATCAACATGCCGAACGATTTGTTATAAAACACCAGAGAAAAGAAGAAAAAGTAGTGGTGGAAGATGACCATTCTCAATACTGCTAAGATATCAACACGCAACCGCTGGCAATAGGAGACAGAGATAAAGAAAGTGAGCGGCTCTCACTTTTTTGGCCGCCCCACTAAAGCACTAGCAAAGCATCGTACCCATAATATCACATGGAGACGCAGCGACTATCACATTCTTCAAAAACCACACTGAAGACTCAGTCCACTTCAACATTTCTTAATTATCATTCATCATGCATCTTCATGCAAATAATAAGTTTTGTCTAAATTTGTGTCTATTCTATTCTCAAAGTTTACAATAGTATAGAAATTTCAATTTTGAATCTAATATATCATTAATCTATTCAACATTTTTAAAAATTTACACATCTACTATACAATTAAAATTTAGGATTCTATTACAGTATAAAATCAATTTCAACCGAAAAATATCGGTCAGTTTTCAAACTTTTGAATATGTCATTAACTAGTAATTAGATATAAAATTGATCGTTTGTAAAAACTTATCATATTTAAAGTTTTGAAATTTATTATACACAAAATTGAAAGTTTGAAATGTTCCAAACTTAAACTTGTAATTACCATTTAATAGAATAATAATGAGTTTGAAATGTTCCTTTTGGAAAACATTATTAACAAGTAGACGTATTTAATCAATTAATAGTTAGTACATAAGTTCTTTTTTCAAATGAAACTATGGGAGATCTTCATTGATAAAGAAAAGTAACAAATGGAGGTTAGAGGAAAGCCTTCTAATTAAAGGTGTGATTAGGGTAAGAACTATCCTAAAGCTATAATAATCACCTCTTACTGCGATAAATACTATTTTATATTCACCAATTAACTACAGTCAACACTATTTCAAAACCCTCATTTGCCAAGTATTTATTATTTTTTTACAGTTTTTACTATTTTACATTCATCATATTTTATTCTTTGCTACAATGTTTATTATTTCATTCTCAAATTAAAATAGTTTATACTTCAAATACATACTATTATAACCCAAGCTAAAATAATCTAGACCCCAAACACAAACTATTATAACCCAACGATAATAACCTATGATTATAATAATCAACTTCATACCTCAAATGCCCTCTAAGTATAGAGTTGGGAAGCAGGAGTAGAGAAGTAGAAGTTTGTGAACTCCACTCCTTGTTTGGTCCAAGGAGTTAGCGGGTTCTACTACTAAAAACAATCAATTTTATATCTTTATCAACTTTTTACTGTGGTTGTAGGAGTTCACAATTCTCTAGATTTCATAAATCCTTATTCCTCACTATTCCACTCCCCAAACACTCACTAAATAGTTTAGTTGTAGTACATCAAGATGTAACATGAGGAATGATGTCCTCCTATGACAGCATGATCTTTTTTGATACTTTGAAGATACCATTGTTTCGCTCAAGTCAAATAAACCACAACCCACAACCATGCCTCAATTAAATTGCCCCATTGTACATGATTAGTTCTCTTTGGTAAGAGAGAAAGGGAAAAGGCCAATAGATCACCCAATCAACTAATAAAATTAATGGAAAAATTATTAGTACAAGTTAGTAGTTGTCACTTTAAAGAAAGGGAAAAAAATTGATAGAAAAACTATTGATGATGTTTGTAAGTAATCATTTTAATAAAATCAGAGTGAGAAACTTTTGAAAAAAAAATCATTTTTAAGTGAAATATTTTATTTTATAACTATTTAAAGAAAACTAATCAAATGTTTCAACTTCCCAATTGTTTTTTTATTTGATTTTTAAATTGTTCATATTTCTTTCTATTGTGAAAAAAAAAAAATGAAAAGGTAGTTTCTTCTTTGGAGAAATATTAAAAACTATTTTTAACCAATTAAAAGCTCTCTCTAAAATTTAAACCAAACACTACTTAATTAGCTTAAAAACAAAACACTTTTAACTTTTCACAAATACATTAAAAGTCCAACAACTATAATTAACAAAACATTTCACATGTAAAATCCTCATATGAAACAACATCACTAAGTGGAGGCCATGATTTGGCTATGAATTATGATAAAGAGAAGGTATAAAATACCCTAAATCAAAACCGTACAATATTCGAAAAACTAATGGAATAAAAAAAATTAAACATATTTCAAATCTAATATAATACAAATAAAATACCAGTCTTTTTGTTTTAGTACAAGGGATCAGGTAGGGAAATTCAACCCTCTAACCTCAAGAGAGGTAGTATATATTGATATTCACTTTGACAAATATTATAGAGTTAGCAATTTGTTGAAGTTGGACCCAAGCAAGATCTGAAAGCTCACAGGTGGACCCAAACGGCCATTGAGAGGTGACGTAGAGAAACGCACGTCCCAAAAGGAAAAGGTCAAAACCTCGAGTTCCAAATCGATCAACAGAGCTGATGAATATACACTAATTGGAAAGTAACAGAGTTGTGCTCGGCCTAGTACTTTGCAATCTCGAACATTGCAACTAAATCCATTTTCACACACGTTATACATAACGTTATAACAAACTAAATAATAAGATGTCTAACAAAGTAAATAATAAAAGCAAATGAACATGAAGAACGTTAACCCAAGTGTGGTGCAAAGTCACCTACATATGGGGTAATGTGTCTAGTGAAAGAAACTTCACTAATGAAAAGTTCAACAATTATGATACATTACTTATCTGTAAGAATATCTCTACAGTGAATTACGAATAACCAATACCTTAGTTTCTACTTAGACACCCCCTACGTTTGAGATCTCCTCACTTCGACAAATACTCTGCATTTGACAAAGTTTGAGATCTCCTAAAACTAGCTTACTTAGGTCCCCCTAAGTATGATATGACATCCCAAATTTTTTTTTTTTTTTTGTAATTTAATTTCAATTATTGTGTAATATCTGAGAATAATTTTGGATTTTTAAGGTTAAATTGAATTATTGTAAAAGAATAATTCAATTTTAAATTTTTTGTTTCAATGAAGGATTTTGGAGTTTAAGTTTTAAATTAAGGAGAATTTGAGATTTGACTTCAATTCTAATTTAATTTAGAAAATTAAATTAAAATTAGAAAATTTAGAATCTGTTTTTAAGTAGAGAAAGAAATTGGAATATTTTATTTGGTTAAGGATTAGAGATTTTAAGAGATTTGGATTCCTAAAAAATTTAAATTGGATTTGGAATTTAAATAGGAAATATATATATTATATATATATATATATATATATCTATAAAGGCAAAGAGTTAGGATTTTGAAAATAGAGAAGGAAAAGGAAGGGATTTTGAAGTTATATATATATATATATATATATATATATATATATATATATATATATATATATAATATTAGTTAAGGTAAAAAAGAAGAAAAAGAAAAATAAAAGAAAGAGAAATAAAAATCTCTCTATCTCTATCTCCGTTTCACAAGTGACTAGGGGTGTACATGGGCCGGATTGGGCCGAGTTGGAGGAGTTTTGTGAACTAACCCGAAAATTCGGATTGGCTAATAATGAACCCTATTGGTTCATTTTTCAAGGGTCAATCCAACTCAACTCAATCGTGGGTCAATAAACTTTCATATTTATAGAAGTGAACTAATTTTAAATATATTACAACAATTATTAAAAGTTCAATAATCAAACAACATGTAATCTATGCAAAATTTTAGCATTTACATTAAAATACAACCACCATAAATTCAATATAAACTTCAAAAGAAACTAACTCAAATAATTCAAATCTTTAAGTTCAAAGTTCATATTCAAAATATTCATAGTCTACATTCAAAATCATTCAAAATAGAAATTAAAAAAGTCTAAGTTTAATAATAATTATTAGCCTATTACATAAAATTCAAAGTTCAATAATAATCATTCAAAAGCATCATGAGGCATGAAGAATGACTTGGGTGAGTTTTCTTCTTCATCTTTGGTCTTTTCACTTCTCAATGCCTAGAAAAATTACAAATATATTAAACCAAGAGGATCATTTATAAGTAATAATAATATTTGATCTTATGGTAGTAAAACATACCATTAAAATCATCATTGTACTCCAAATCCAATTCCTTATTTCAAAATAACAAATGATGATGGGCTCTCTACAAAACAAATCTTGCAAAATGAAATATATTAATTATTTGAGCACAATACATGTTAGATATGTAAATAAATAGGTTAGATATGTACAATAAAAAATTCATTTAATTACCTGACTCAATATTTTCACAAGCCTCTAACTCTTTAAGTTGTGGATGGAGATAGTCACCACAAATCCAATTTTGTGTATATATCAAGACCTCCATTGTTTTAGATATCAGAACTGCCAAAACATCTCGAAATTTTTTTTATAAAATGGGATATTTGTAGCCATTCATTTTCTACCAGTACAATATCTCAAAATCATCTTTATCATCTATATCCTTGTCAGACAAATAAGAAGTCAAATTATTCTCCACTTCCAATGAACTTTCTTGTTCTCTTGATCTCTTAAAAGTTATCCACGGATCATCTATTTCTTCGTCCACACCATAATCATCTTCATTTATAGTGACAGTCTTTGATTGTTGAGAATCATTGGTACTATGACTACCAAGAGGCGAAGTATTATGTGATTTGTAAAAGTCATATAGACGATACAAATATAATTTCACACTCTCAACCATATCCTTAACCATATCACTATCATAAACATTGGAAAGACAATAATTTAAGTACTTTAACTTATACCAAGGATAAATCACCACAGCCACAAACATCAACTTATTCATTTTTACCAGAGGTGCTGACCTCCTTCAAGATTTTACCAGAGGTGCTGACCTCCTTCAAGATTTTACCAGAGGTTTCATGTTTCATTCGGGATTCACCAGAGGTTCGAATTTCCTTCGAGATTCACTAAAGGTGGTGATCTCCTCGAGACTTTACCAGAGGTTTGTGTTTCTTCGAGATTCACCAGAATTTTGTGGGTACACCTAATCTATGGTAGAGTGAGTTCAACTATCCATTTATTAGCCACCCTATGGAAAGTAGAGGTTTATGTGCGTCCCACTAGAAACTAGCATCTAGAGGACATAGATGCTTAGCCTAACCCCAGTAGTGGGGTTACTTACTGAGTATTTTATACCAATTCTTTCTCATATTTATCTTTCAGGTAAGGGTAAGAGCATCCCAGCGAATGACAAGCGAAATCAGTGACCGAGCTACTCAAACTAGTCATATGCTTCCACTCATGTTTTTAGGATTTCTTAGTCTAGATGTTTGAACTTGAAGTTTTAGTATTTTGTGCTTCTAAACTTTTTATGAGAATTTTCTAGTTTTGTTTTACGATTTTAAGGCTACCCTATTAAATGAATTTCAGTTATTTACTATTAATAAATTAATTTATTCCATAGTATTTAGTTGGTCTTATCAAATCATAAAAAAATGTCAATTTAAATTGTGTGCATGCATGTAGTAACAGCCTAGTTTAAGTCATAGGGAGCCGGGTCGTTATAGTTGGTATCAGAGCCCATGTTTTTGGTTCTAAAGACTGACTTACCATGTAAGTCTATATAGTTCCTGTGGCCTAGTAACGGATTCTTCGTCATTGTCAGGTATGTCTTACAAGTAAAAGTTTTCAGTATGTATTGCATGAGAATAGTTTGATTTAATGCCTTAGTAGACATGTTTTCTTGATAAGGGATCTAGTGAAAGCTGATCTTTGGGTACATGTCAGGTCATGGCACCTAAACTAAGGGTAAAAAGGAAGGTCAATGGACGGGTTCAGTACCGCTAAGTGCAAGATCCACAAGACTAATACCCTTCCACATCATGAGCGAAGAAGGATGGAGCCGGTGGAAGTCAGAACATTATGATAGCTCCGAGTCCACCTAGGGCTCAACTTGATGAGGAGGCAATCGCATCACGAATTGGGGTAGTTGTTACATCATCCCTGATGGGGAAGATATAAGATCCGCAACGCAGTGGCAACGCAAACAGCTCAAAATCAAACCCAGTAGGAGCCGACCCAGCCATAAAATCAAAACATGCAGAACCTGTTCTTAAAAGCTAAACGCTTGAGGGATTTCAGGAAGTATAGGCCCTCGTACGTTTGATGGGTCCTGACGAACCCTACAAAGGCAGAGATATGGATATCGTCATTGAGACAATCTTCTGCTATATGAAATTCCTGGAGGATCGCAAGCTTTAGTGTGCAATATTTATGTTGACTGATGATGCTGAGATTTGGTGGCAATCGGTCGAGAATTTTGTTGACACTAGAAAAGTGTCAGTTAATTAGAACCAGTTTAAGGAACAGTTCTACGAGCAGTACTTTTCTGTCGACATGAGGTATAATAAGTAGACAGAGTTCATGAATCTGAAGCAAGGGGTCTTGCCTGTGGTAGAGTATGAACGAGAATTCACCAAGGTATCTTGTTTTACTCCCAAGTTGGCGGTCACAAAGGAGGATAAGATAGAGAGATTTATTCGAGGTCTGAAGGATGAGTTAAGGGGTCACGTACTGGCCCGTGAGCTCACCAGTTATGCAACAGCGTTGCGTATAGCAACCAGAATAGATTCCACTACAGAAAGGAGAAACATGAGATTATAGGGAACATGATCCTCTTCAGGTCAAAAGAGAGGCATATCAGAGGCCTCCAAATCCTCAACAAAAGAGTCACAACACAGACAAAACTCCATGACAATGGAGGCAACAAGGCTCCCAACATGTAATTGTTAAAGAGGATAAGTCTGTCTGTTCGACATGTGGAAGGCATCATTGGGAATGATGCCTGGCAGGCAGTGGAGTTTTTTTTTTTTGTGGCTAGAAAGGGCACATGTCGGAGAAGTGCCCAAAAAGGAATGCATCTGATAATAGGGCCAGCCTGCAAGCTCGAATCAGGATTGTTCAAGCCATCAGTAGTAGTAGAGTATAATGTATTCCATCACTCGGCAGGAGGCCAAGAAGTCTGGCACCGTAGTGACAAGGGTACGCTCCCAATATTGGGTTACTATGCATTGGTTTTGTTTGACTCCGATTCATCTCACTCATTCATATCATCAACATTTGTAAAGCATGCCATGTTAGAATTAGAACTCTTACAGTATGTTCTATCAGTTTCTACTCTGTCAAGATAAATCATGTTAGCTACTGAAAAGATAAAGGAATGTTGAGTAGAAAAAGAAAATCATACATTAAATGTGAACTTGTTAGTTCTAAACATGCATGATTTCAATGTGACATTAACCATGGATTGGTTGGTTGCTAATTATACCAGTATAGACTGCTCCAGCAAGGAGGTAATTTTTAACCCTCCTACGAAAGCCAGCTTTAAGTTTAAAGGGGCTAGAACCATGGTCTTGCCCAAAATAATCTCAGCTATGAAATCCAATAAGTTGCTTAACCAAGGTACCTGGAGTATCTTGGCTAATGTTGTTAACACTAAAGAGGCTGAGGTCTCCTTGACTTTAGAGCCAATAGTGAGAGACTACCCAGATGTTTTTCAAGAGGATTTCCCAGGTTTACCCCCACATAGAGAGATAGATTTTGCTATCGAGTTGGAGCCAGGCACACCTCCTATCTCGAAAGCTCCATAAGGCTGGATCCAACAAAATTGAAAGAGCTTAAGATTCAATTGCAAGAGTTGTTGGATAAGGGTTTCATATGCCCTAGTGTATCATCGTGGGGTGTACTAGTACTTTTTGTGAAAAAGAAAGATGGATCGTTGCGTCTCTGCGTAGATTATAGGGAGTTGATCAAGGTGACTATAAAAAATAAGTATCCACTTCCAAGGATTGATTACTTGTTCGACCAGTTGCAGGGAGCTACGGTATTCTCCAAGATTGATCTTCGGTCAGGTTACCATCAGTTGAGGAAAAAGGATAGAAATATACCCAAGACGACTTTCGTTTGAGGTATGGGCATTATGAGTTCATTGTAATGTCGTTCGGTTTGACGAATGCTCTTGCAGTATTTTTGGACCTAATGAATAGGGTCTTCAAGGAATTCCTTGAAAGTTTTGTGATTGTTTTCATAGATGATATCTTGGTTTACTCTAAGACAGAGGCAAAATACGAGGAGCATTTACAAAAAGTTTGGGAGATTTTGAGGACAAATAAGTTATATGCTAAGTTCTCTAAATGGGAGTTTTGGTTTAAGAAAGTGTCCTTGCTAGGACATGTGGTGTCAAAAGAAGAAGTATCTGTTGACCCTGCAAAGATTAAGGCAGTTACAAGTTGGCCTCGTCGAACCACAGTCAGTGAGATGCACAGTTTTCTAGGGTTAGCAAGCTACTACCGGCGATTTATGAAGGATTTTTCTCGGATAGCCACTGCTTTGACTCGATTGACTAGGAAAGAAGTTTCCTTTGCATGGAATAAGGCTTGTGAGGACAACTTCCAGGATCTCAAATAGAAATTGATTACTACTTCAGTTCTTATTGTACCGGATGGAACGGATGGTTTCGTTATTTACAGTGACGCCTCCTAGAAAGGGTTGGGGTGCGTGTTGATGCAGCCGGGTAAGATAGTTGCTTATGCCTCTCATCAGTTAAAGAACCATGAATAAAACTATCCTATGCATGATTTGAAATTGGCAGCAATGGTTTTTTCCTTAAAGATCTGGAGGCATTATTTGTATGGAGAGAAGATACAAATTTTCACCAACCATAAGAGTTTAAAATATTTCTTCACTCAGAAGGAGTTAAACATGAGATAACGCAAGTGATTAAAGTTGGTGAAGGATTATGATCGTGAGATTCTGCACCACCCAGGAAAGGCAAATGTAGTGGCAGATGCTCTAAGTACGAATGTAGCTCATTCAGCATCCCTTATTACTAGACAGACTCATTTATGCAAGGACATTGAACGGGCTGAGATTGTAGTAGTAGTGGGGGAGGTTACTACACAGTTGGTAGAGTTGTCGGTGCAACCAAGTTTGAGATAGAGAATATTGATGCTCAACAGAGTTATCCTTATCTGGTTGAGAAAGTTCGCAACGTGGAGTCATGGAAGGGTGGTGAGTTCTCTGTATCTGTAGATAATGGTCTTCACTATCAGGGACGTTTATACGCACCAGTGGACAGCGACCTTACAAACGATTTGTTGTTGAAAGCTCATAGTTTCCCATTTTTGATACATCCTGGTAGTACCAAGATGTAGCAGGATTTGAAGCATTGTTACTCGTGCAATGACATGAAAAGAGAGATAGTAGAGTTTGTCAATAAATTCTTAGTGTGTAAGCAAGTGAAAGTCTCGAGGCAGAAGCCAGCAAGCTTATTGTAGCCCTTAAGCATACCAGAGTGAAAGTGGGAGCATGTGTCTATGGACTTCATAGTGGGGTTACCCCGAACAATAAAGAGCTTTACTATAATTTGGATTGTAGTAGACAGGCTCACTAAGCTAGCGCACTTCATTATAGGGAAGTTTACTTTTTCAGTGAGTAAGTAGGTGCATACATGAAAGAAGTCATGATGTTATATTGAGTACCTGTGTCCATTGTTTCAGACAGAGACCTTCGTTTTACATCTAACTTTTCAAAAAGTCTTCAAACAGCGTTGGATACTCGAGGTTTTCACCTATAGACTGATGGTCCAATATGCAAAGAGTTACAAGGACACTTTCTTAACTCGATTGACTAGACTGAGAGTACAGCTTGTGCGTTAGATTTTTCAGGGAGTTGGGACTCTCACCTGCATTTGATGGAGTTTGCATATAATAACAGTTATCAGGCTACCATTGGCATGTTGCCATTCGAGGCCCAATATGCAAAGAGTTACAAGTCTCATGTATGTTGAGATAAGGTTGGTGAGAGAAAGTTGTTAGGACCTAAGCTGGTACAGACCACGAATTATGCAATACACAAGATTAGAGCACGCATGCAAACAGCTAAGAGCAGGTAAAAAAGTTACGTTGATGTTAGGCATAAAGATCTAGAGTTTGAAACTGGCAACAAAGAGATCCATATAAATATGCTATGACTACATCCATAAGATGCATGTCCAGATTTTTCATACACAGCTAGACCAATTAAATATCTTACTGTAATTGCATCTATAACTAGAGAATATGTCTCCTCATAATCCATACCAGGTCTTTGTGAAAAAACCTTGTACAGCTAGTCTTGCTTTATATCTTGTAACCTCATAATTTTCATTTCTTTTTCTCACAAATACCCATTTGTATCCCATAGGTTTGAAACCTTCTGGTTTTCGGACTACGTCGATATTCTTCAACAAATTTTTGTTCAAGATCCTCATTTTTAGATATAATATTAATAGCAACATTGATAGTTTCTTTTTGAACTTCTTATTTCTCCCTTTAATGTTGGAAATTTATCTCATTAAAATGACAATCAGTAAATCGTGCAGTAAATACATCACCCATCAGGGGTTCAAGATATTTAATAATTGATGGGGAATGATATCCAACATATATTCCTAACCTTCTTTGAGGACCCATCTTACTACGTTGTGGTGGAGCAATTGGAACATATACTGCACATCCAAAAATTCTCATATGGAAAATAGTATGTCCTCATAAAATTGTAGAAGCTTAGCTCTCATAAGTAATGGTTTTGCAATTAATTGTAAACGTTTTATGAATGATTATGCTAAACCATTTTATGTATGAACATGAGCTACATGATGTTCAACAGTTATCCCAATTGACATACAATAATTATCAAAAGCTTGGGATGTAAATTCACCAATATTATCAAGATAAATGGTTTTAATTGTATAATCAGAAAAGTGTGCTCTTCACTTAATTATGTGAGCAAGTAATCTTGCAAATGCAAGATTGCGACCTGATAATAAGCATAAGTGTGACCATCTGCTGGATGTGTCCATTAATACCATAAAATATCTAAATGGTTCACTTAGTGGGTTAATAGGTTCATATATATCACCATGAATTTGTTCTAAAAATACAGGTGATTCAGTCCCAACTTTAACTGGTGATGGTCTAATGATTAATTTTCCTTGAGAGCAAGCATCACATGATAATTCATTAGATTGAAGAATCTTCTGGCTCTTTAATCGATGTCCACTTGAATTCTCTATAATTATTTTCATCATTATAGACCCTAGAAGATAAAGCAGGCAACTCTTCCAGTATAAGTTTTTCATATGAGACAGAAGATATGATATAAAGATACTCCATATTATTCTTTCTATCAGTCTTAATATGATAACCATTGTAACATATATATTTAAAACTAAGTAGAATTCTCTTTGACTGAATAGAGAATTTGTAAATTTTAATCCTCTAGGAAAACTAATATTTGTTTTTCCAAGCTCTTCAATTAGGTTTGCAGAACCTGATATAATATTGATTTTTTCTCCCAGCATTGTCAGTTTGAAAAAATATTTTCTACTTGTATGTATTGTATGTGTAGTTGCACTGTATGCCGACATAGATTTTCTTTACTCATTTTTTAGTCACCCAACAAAATGATCTAGATTTTTTCATTAAAAATAAAATAATTACAATAAGAAAAACAACATTTGGAATAGACAAAGGTTAACATCTACTATGAGGAGAAAAAAAACATGGAGATGAAAAAACAACATTAAATCTAGATATTTTCAAAGTCAAAGGAAACACTTGATGTTCCACCAATTCTATTGATGTTCTCTTAAGAAGATTCTAAGAAGTCCGCCACATCCAAATTTTTCATATGGGATAGGTAAAATATATCATTATCCTGGTATGCAAAAATTGTCTTCCACATTTTTCTCTTTTTCCTTCAGGGATACTTGATAAACTAAGTGTTTTGACGTACGACAAGTAGTGATAAATCCCCAGTCATTCCACATCGAAAGAGTTTATTTTCAACACTTTTTGAACTCTTATCTTGTGGAGCTTTTTCTTTGTGATCATCATTTTGTGTGGTTCTTTTGAAATTTGAATGATTAGAATGACCACCACGAAAATAATAATATTTCTTCCTCTGCCACGGTCAAGACCTCAACCACGACCACGACTTCGACCATGATTATTATTAAAAATCACAACATTCACTTCATGGAATGGTGTCATCCTGATTGGTCGAGATTCATGATATTTCATTAATAACTCGTTATTTTTCAGCCATGAGAATACATGAAATTAGGTCAGAATATTGTTTAAAACCTTACTCTCGATATTGCTACTAGAGGAACATATTCAAGACATGAAATATAGAAAATTAAGGATTTTGAGGTATAATGCGAAAGTGCATATCGTTTGAGTTTCAAATAATTATAATTACAGAGACACACAGTATGCATTTAGCAGAAATTTTACAGCATGCTTTTGAATTACATAGAAAAGGGAGATTAAGGTTTAGAATTTTACTTACCCTTGAAGAACAAATTAATCTTCACGAACTTCCTTCCAATTGATCACGAACTCTCCAATTGAAACTCGAACAAAACCAAAAATCAATGTGGACACCACCACAAGTGAGCCTTCTGTATTCTCCTTAGGGGTTGAGAATTAATAGAAGTTGTGGCCTCTGTTAATTTTTGGAGAGGGAGGAAGAATTTTGAGAGGGAGAGAATTTTTCTTAGGATGAATTACGATTTTGGAAGAGACTTTCACACAGACCTTCTGTGTTTTTCTTATGTGGAGAAGATAAAGAATAACCAAATCACACAACTCCCACTTCCATAATTGAGTGAGGAGAGAAAATAGGGGGAGGGAGTTATAACTCCCTCCTAAATTAAATTCAAATTTTAATTTAATAAAAGTTTCATATATGTGTATATATGATAACCAACTTATCATATATTATATATTAAACTATATATTTTATCGAATATAATACATGACCAATAGTTTTATATTGTATCAAATAAAATATAATCTATACTTTAAATTCTCTCAACGAATTGTATTTCATATAAATCAAAATTATATTAAATTTAATTGTATGAATCTCATTCATATAATTAGTATTTGAATCATATTCAAATATTTAATTCCTCTCAAAATAAATTTTATATTATAATGTATCAAATACATTATATTAATTATATCACATATAAGTAATTTAAATAAATTATATCATATATAATTAATTTGAAAAATTCAAATTAATACAAAATGAATTCTCAATAATTCCAGTTGAGCTACAGAGGAGACCTTATTGACCTGTAGATTGAAGCTCCTATGGTACATGAATAATTAATTAAACTCTTTTAATTAAATTACTCAACATCCATTAACTACTGGTCACTCCACTAAAGACCAAATTGTACCCTTCGCACTACAGATATATTTTTGTGTCCATTGAATATAACTAGTCAATAGTGCGATGACCCTTTACAAATTACTTGTAAGTACAACTGGGCCAAAAATATCGTTTTGCCTCTATAATTACATCTAACTCCTTAAGTACCACTGATTTCTCTAATAAACAATATGTCATAGTTCAATTATGACCAAACCCCTCTCGAGCCAAGAGAAGGTGTGGCGCCATATTATTCAAGCATCGGAATCAGCCTTTAAGGGAGTAATTTATCTACTTACCCCGCATTAGGGAATGAGTGAATTTTGCCTTGTGTAGCTATATTCCCAACTCCCCAATAAGACAAATCCCCAAAATGGTAGTCATATTGGGTCGACGATCTAGCCACTCTCACTCATGCAAATCAAAGGACTGCCTTCATAAGCAGGAGTTCACAACTCACTCGACATTCAGGTCATATCACCTATGCTCATCCTGGTGAAATGCAAGTCCTTATTATTAACAGCGTTATATAATGAGACTATTCATTTCGTGGCCCGGTCTTATACAAATCCTTTTGTATAGAACACCCCCGCTCACATGTCTCTACATGAAGGATCAGGATCTGATCATTTATAGAACTTTACAACAATTGTAACATCTACAAAACGGGTTGTATTCGTAGTATCACCAAGAAAAGGTACCCAGCCTTATCCATCTACTACAAACTATTTAGGTTATCACTTAAACATGATCCACCTGTATGTCTCTACTATTGAGATTGGTGTCCTAATTCTCTCAGAGTCTCGTAGTTTGTAAACTTTATACACATTGTTATGAATGAAATAAGAGTTATTTTATTTACATTTACTCATATCCAATAAATAAAGATTCGTAGTTATTTTATGTAAACTTAAGCATGTATATGAGATATACAAGTGGATCATGTCTTAAGTAATAACCTAAAAGGTATGTAGTATAAGGATAAAGGAGGGATATCTTATCCTTATGACACTACGGATCCGGCCCGCTTTGTAGAGGTTTACAAGTGTTGTGAACTACTACAGATGGTCTAATTCTTACCATTCATGTGGACACATAGGAGCGGGGGTGTCCTATACAAAGTGTTTGTATAAGACTGAACCATGAGATGATTCGTCTTTTTATATAACGTCGTTGATACTTCGTTGATACTTGAGACTTCCATCTCACTTAAACGTCCATATGTGACATGACCTTAATCCTGAGTGTTTTGGGAACTCTTGCCTATGAGGGTGGTCATTTGATTAGTATGGATGAGAGTGGACAAATTGGCAACTCAATAAGCCTACCTTTTCGGGGATTTGTCTGATTAGGGAGCTGGGAACTCAGTTACACAAAATGGAATTCACTCCTTGTAAAACCCGAATCTTAATTACGTTAAGTAAGAGTAAGTAATGAGATGTTTCCTGATGAGCTAAATGAAGCCTTGTCTTAGGAAGGATAGGAGATGGAAGCAAGAAGAAATAGGTTCTTGGGTAGCTAAGTGTAAAAGTAGGACAAAACTCGGCTAGGTTAAGGAAGTTCTTGTTTGATGATGGAATGCATAATAAGCATATGAATGAGACCATATCATTTAATGAGGTGTAGTGCTAAAGTAATATTGTGAGTGAAGTTAGCAAAAGGAAATTTAGTAAATCTTAGCCCTTCATCACCAATAGTGGGCCAGATGGCACAAAGATGGTTCATGCTGGATTTTGGGCTGTAATATAAACAACAAGGTCGAATTCCTTGGATCGGTTTGGAAAAATTACTTAGGCTATTTTTGTAATTTCAGTGGCATTCAAAAGCTCTATGAGTCTATTTTTTGTGACTGAGATGCTGGAAGGAAAAATCACCAGAATAAGGTCGAAGAGGCAAAATGAAGACAAAGGGTTTGTTTCTCAGGTGAATCTAGGCCATCAGTGAAGAATTAAAGCTCCAGGACGAATTACGAAGCGTTTTGAGCTAATAATATTAATTCGAATTTTTAGCTCAAAACGCTTCGTAATTCGTCCTGGAGCTTTAATTCTTCACTGATGGCCTAGATTCACCTGAGAAACAAACCCTTTGTCTTCATTTTGCCTCTTCGACCTTATTCTGGTGATTTTTCCTTCCAGCATCTCAGTCACAAAAAATAGACTCATAGAGCTTTTGAATGCCACTGAAATTACAAAAATAGCCTAAGTAATTTTTCCAAACCGATCCAAGGAATTCGACCTTGTTGTTTATATTACAGCCCAAAATCCAGCATGAACCATCTTTGTGCCATCTGGCCCACTATTGGTGATGAAGGGCTAAGATTTACTAAATTTCCTTTTGCTAACTTCACTCACAATATTACTTTAGCACTACACCTCATTAAATGATATGGTCTCATTCATATGCTTATTATGCATTCCATCATCAAACAAGAACTTCCTTAACCTAGCCGAGTTTTGTCCTACTTTTACACTTAGCTACCCAAGAACCTATTTCTTCTTGCTTCCATCTCCTATCCTTCCTAAGACAAGGCTTCATTTAGCTCATCAGGAAACATCTCATTACTTACTCTTACTTAACGTAATTAAGATTCGGGTTTTACAAGGAGTGAATTCCATTTTGTGTAACTGAGTTCCCAGCTCCCTAATCAGACAAATCCCCGAAAAGGTAGGCTTATTGAGTTGCCAATTTGTCCACTCTCATCCATACTAATCAAATGACCACCCTCATAGGCAAGAGTTCCCAAAACACTCAGGATTAAGGTCATGTCACATATGGACGTTTAAGTGAGATGGAAGTCTCAAGTATCAACGAAGTATCAACGACGTTATATAAAAAGACGAATCATCTCATGGTTCAGTCTTATACAAACACTTTGTATAGGACACCCCCGCTCCTATGTGTCCACATGAATGGTAAGAATTAGACCATCTGTAGTAGTTCACAACACTTGTAAACCTCTACAAAGCGGGCCGGATCCGTAGTGTCATAAGGATAAGATATCCCTCCTTTATCCTTATACTACATACCTTTTAGGTTATTACTTAAGACATGATCCACTTGTATATCTCATATACATGCTTAAGTTTACATAAAATAACTACGAATCTTTATTTATTGGATATGAGTAAATGTAAATAAAATAACTCTTATTTCATTCATAACAATGTGTATAAAGTTTACAAACTACGAGACTCTGAGAGAATTAGGACACCAATCTCAATAGTAGAGACATACAGGTGGATCATGTTTAAGTGATAACCTAAATAGTTTGTAGTAGATGGATAAGGCTGGGTACCTTTTCTTGGTGATACTACGAATACAACCCGTTTTGTAGATGTTACAATTGTTGTAAAGTTCTATAAATGATCAGATCCTGATCCTTCATGTAGAGACATGTGAGCGGGGGTGTTCTATACAAAAGGATTTGTATAAGACCGGGCCACGAAATGAATAGTCTCATTATATAACGCTGTTAATAATAAGGACTTGCATTTCACCAGGATGAGCATAGGTGATATGACCTGAATGTCGAGTGAGTTGTGAACTCCTGCTTATGAAGGCAGTCCTTTGATTTGCATGAGTGAGAGTGGCTAGATCGTCGACCCAATATGACTACCATTTTGGGGATTTGTCTTATTGGGGAGTTGGGAATATAGCTACACAAGGCAAAATTCACTCATTCCCTAATGCGGGGTAAGTAGATAAATTACTCCCTTAAAGGCTGATTCCGATGCTTGAATAATATGGCGCCACACCTTCTCTTGGCTCGAGAGGGGTTTGGTCATAATTGAACTATGACATATTGTTTATTAGAGAAATCAGTGGTACTTAAGGAGTTAGATGTAATTATAGAGGCAAAACGATATTTTTGGCCCAGTTGTACTTACAAGTAATTTGTAAAGGGTCATCGCACTATTGACTAGTTATATTCAATGGACACAAAAATATATCTGTAGTGCGAAGGGTACAATTTGGTCTTTAGTGGAGTGACCAGTAGTTAATGGATGTTGAGTAATTTAATTAAAAGAGTTTAATTAATTATTCATGTACCATAGGAGCTTCAATCTACAGGTCAATAAGGTCTCCTCTGTAGCTCAACTGGAATTATTGAGAATTCATTTTGTATTAATTTGAATTTTTCAAATTAATTATATATGATATAATTTATTTAAATTACTTATATGTGATATAATTAATATAATGTATTTGATACATTATAATATAAAATTTATTTTGAGAGGAATTAAATATTTGAATATGATTCAAATACTAATTATATGAATGA
>NW_028326411.1:0-52000 GCF_027475165.1 Benincasa hispida
CCCTGCCCTAGATCTCTAATTGCAATTTCTCGCTTTCTTTCATTTCTTTCTTAATTGATGAACCTCTGATTCCTTTTCTCAGCGTCAACATGGCACTGAATTTTGAATTCTTCACACTCAATTCCCTCGACTCCATGTTCAACTTCTCCTAATCATCTTCCATTTCTATGCTTCTCTTTCTTCTTTTTCCTTCCTGGATGGAACCTCGCGTCGACAATAAGTTTCGCCTTGGCCAAAAGATCGGTAGCGGCTCATTCGGGGAGATCTATCTTGGTTCGTCTAGTTTTTCTCCATTCCAGCTTCTCATTATGTTGCTCTATTACAACAATTAGATTTCAATGCTTTAATTCCATCTGTAGGTACTAATATACAGACGAATGAAGAGGTGTGCTCGTGCAATTTTAAGTATGTTTCGAAAAGCCGATAGATCAACCTCAAAGTGGCGTGCTCGTTTGTAGTCACCATTTCGCATTCCCACTGCAAGCCAAGGCTTGCGGGTAGTGCAGATGGGGCCATCCTTCGAAGCATTTCTCTGTTTGAGGCATTCGACAACTTTCTGGACATTTTCTTCATGTTCAATCTGCCGCTGCTTATAGGACTTCCTCTCCGATCGTTTGTCGCCAAGATATTGGATGAAGTAGAAACTGAATGAGATCGGGAGAACTACAAAAATAACTATGATCCATCAAAAATTAACCAAGATGTCTACCCAGCCTTTCTTCCTCTTTTGTGGCTTGGAGGCCTTAAGGTTTGTCATTATGGCGAATCAAGATGCTTATCTACTGCAATAAAGACAGGTAAAAGTCATAAATTGACAATAAGTGAATTAGTTTTCACTAACTCTTCATCATGTTCTAGAATTACAAGTTATATAAACCCAACTTGAACTGTGAGGAAACAAATAAAAATTATTTCATATAAACCAGATAACATGGTATCAAGATGCTGATAAACTATTAATAAAATTGCTCAAAAGTATAAAATTAAATTGACATGACCATGTTCACAAAGGTAGTCTTAGAAATGCAAGATGGATACCCCTTGTATGGCTGTATTAGAAGACCAGATAACATGGTATCTAGATGTCCTAGAAATCTCATTATGCTGCTCTATGTATGGTTGTATTTACCACGAACTGTTCCCTTAATTACTGAGCCAAAAACGTAGACTAACACCTTTCTTGATGACTTGAATATTCAGAAGAAATGGCTATGCCAATTTAGCTTAGAGAATCCAGAAGAGTTGAAGAACTGGAAGTACAGGACAAGAGTTGCACCACTACAAGACTCTGGAGAGGTTATGAGATCAAAGCAACAGTAAAGGTCCCCTCATTGTACATTTGGTTTTTAATATTTTCATTTGGTGGGGAAGGCAGTTTGTTTTCAGTTTGCTTATGGTTAGTTGATTTATTTCATATAAAGATATGACTGAATGTGATCCTGCATGTTTCACCCTCTCGACTGCCGTGAATGAAAAATTGATGGCCACAACTGTCACATCCCACCCCGAGCCTGCACTCCTGAGCCCGAGGAGAGGCATGAAAGACTGAAGATACCACTCTTTTGTGATACCTACTGTCCATCTGAACCTCTTTATTACATGCAGTAAACTTTAAGTCAAGGAGATAAACAACAATTGATTAAGTAGGCCCATTTTATTAAAGTAATGTAACGATTATACAATTCCAAGACTTAACTACAATGTTTATAATAACCACTCTTAAAACCCTGGAAGTGTGACTATGGCTTGTGGCAGATCTTGACCATAGTAGCACCTTGGAACTCCTCACCTTTCACTACCTGGGAAGAAAAACATGAAATAAAAAAATGAGCTTCAAAAACCTCAGTGAGTGGGATCATACACACAAGTTTCTTTCAACTTATAAACATTATATCATAAGGTTACAATGTAAACCTTCATCATTGAATGAAGCTTTTTCACGACCTACCTACACATATGGTAGATAGTTAACAATTCACATCTATAAGCATTCATTAACCTATGTGCACATAGATCTCCCTTTCATGGGCTCAAAAGCTAGGCCTGTTGGCCCTCTGACCATCCCATTCAAGGTTTTTCCTTCCCACAGGCTCAGGAACTAGAATTTTCGATCCCTTGACCATCCTGTAAGGATTTATTTTTGGCTTAGGTTCTAGGTCCATAGACCCCCTAACTATCCCAACCTTCTATTCGTCACATAGCATAAGCATTTACTCATAAACCACAACATATTAATTCTAAATATGCTTAAAAGAGTAAAAGAAGAAACCACTCATAGTGACCCGCTAAAATTTCTTTTTCCTCCTAGTTCACCCGGTTTCCCTTACTCTCCTGCTGGACCCTTAGAGTTTCGCCTTGAAATTCCTTAGTGATAGTTCGGAGTCTCGAGTTCACTCCCCCTGGCCCAACTGTTTCCCCAATGGTGACCACCCCTTGTTTTTTTTTTTGAATTTGATAGCCTTAAAGTTAGAATTCCATAAAGGCAGCCCTCAAACCAAATCTACATTCAATTTAAAAACTTTTGTCTAACAATCACCTAATTTGCAGGAGTAGTTTGGAATAACTTCTCGTTTGAATTTAGCTCGCGTCTGTTCGTACACTCGACTTCCTTCAGCGCCTCTATTCTGACTTTCGTCCGATCAGCACCTCTTTTCCTTCGTTTGATGCACGAATGTCTCTTAATTCCTCCTTTCTTAGTGATCTTTATGAACTTAAATGGTTTGTGAGTTAAAGTGAAGTGTTCTATTCCTTTTATAGGCATCTCACCCTTTTTCTTTACTCAACACCTTCTTTTTTGATCACATCCATGCGTTTTCCTCTTATTTTTCCAATGTCCATATTCATTCACCTCCTATTTGATGTGTCTTCTTCATGCATAGAACTCACTTTGCATGAATATTTATTCATCCAACTCCTACTTTCTCTGTCTCAGACTTTCGTCGATAAAGCCATTTTTCCTGATGAGCTCATCAGTCTTGTGTAACGCAAGCCTCAAAACCGCTCCATCGCTTAATTCCTTCATCTATCATTTAGCTCCACGGCCCATCGTGTAGCTCAGTCATTTGGTGAATGATCCCGCTCTCACCGATCTCACGCATAGCCTATCGCTTAGCTACCGCGCCTATCATTTACCTTTATCTTTTAGCACTGACGGCTTATCGCCCAACGCATCCGCTTATCCCTTAGCGTTATCGCCCTGCGTCTGTGTCTATAGTGTAGCGCCCATCGTTTAGTATTCCAACTATCGTGTAGCACATCTGCTCATCGTCTAACATAGCACGACTATCGTCTAGCGCCCACACCCATCGCGTAGCACCATCGTATAATCTATCGCTTAGTGCCCTCGCATCGCTTAACGCTTATGCCATCATCTGGTGCTATTGTCTAGCGCTATCGTCCAGGTTCTACGCTTATCGTCTAGCGCTTACACTGATCGTGTAGTACTTTGCCTATCGTATAGTACGATCGTCTAGTGCATCACTTCCCATCGTTTAACGCTGCACTCATTTTCACGATCGTCTAGCACACCACTTAGCTCCGTGCATTGCTATACGATCGCCTACCACTTAGAAATTTTCTTCTCTTCAATATAGGATTTAACTTTCACTTAGTTAATTCTCTTAATTATCTGCTTATGTAGGAAAAATAGAAATCCGGGTTTCACATTTACTTCTCCCTTAACAAAATTTTGTCCTTGAAATTTACTCGAACTAACTCTGGTTTTAAGGTTTCACAACAACCTCTGTTGCAAACTCTTATAACCTTGTCTATTACCACGCTTCCACTGCATTACTCTGATATTAACTCCTTAGTTTGTCAATGATACCTCTCCTAGCCATTTCTTAGCTAGTCGTTGAACCAAACTATCTAAAATAAATTTTCAATCTCAAACTCTAAATGAGAATAACTTAAATTCATACTTACCTTCCTCGGCAGATCTTCAGGTAGCGTTGTGAGTTCCAACTCCTGTTGTCTGCTAAGTCCTACAACTTCTGTTATTCCTCTTAGTCTACTTTGACTAATTCTTAGGTTTCTCCTTAAACCTTTACTTTACCACACTTCCCTCTAGTTTTACTGAACTCAAAACCTCAGGTTTTCTAAACTTAACCCTTCAGTTTCCAAGAATTTATGCTTTGATACTAAACTAGTATCAACTAACTATTAAACTTTCCCAGAAACTTATGCTCTGATACCAAGTTTGTATCAACTCAAACTTTATACTCAACCTTCTCCCAAGTTTTACGTAAACCTATGCTCTGATACCAAGTTGTCACACCCCGCCCCGAGCCCGAGGAGAGGTGTGAGGGACCGCAGATACCACCTTTTTGTGATACCTACTGTCCATCTGAACCACTTTACTACACATAGTAAACTTTAAGTCAAGGAAATAAACAACAATTGATTAAGTAGGCCCATTTTATTACAGCAATGTAATGCTTATACAATTCCAAGACTTAACAACAAATTTTACAACAACCACTCTTAAAATCCTGGATGTGTGACTGTGGCTTGTGGTAGACCTTGACTATAGTAGCATCCTGGATCTCCTCACCTTTCACTACCTGGGAAGAAAAACATGAAATAACAGAATGAGCTTCATAAAGCTCAGTGAGTGGGATCATACATACAAGTTTCTTTCAACTTATAAACATTATATCATAAGGTTACAATGCAAACCTTCATCATCGTATGAAGCTTTTTCACAACCTACCTACACATATGGTAGATAGTTAACAATTCACATCTATATGCATTCGTTAACCTATGTGCATATAGTTCTCCCTTTCATGGGCTCAAAAGCTAGGCCCATCTGCCCTCTGACCATCCCATTCAAGGTTTTTCCTTCCCACAAACTTAGGAACTAGATTCTTCGGTCCCCTAACCATTCTGTAAGGATTTATTTTGGGCTCAGGTTCTAGATCTATAGACCCTCTTACCATCCCAACCTTCTATTCATCTCATAACATAAGAATTTACTCATAAACCACAACATATTAATTCTAAATATGCTTAAAAGAGTAAAAGAAGAAACCACTCATAATGACCCGCCAAGATTTCTTTTTCCTCCCAATTCACCCGGTTTCCCTTACTCTCTTACTGGACCCTTAGAGTTTCGCCTTGAAATTCCTTGGCTATAGTTCAGATTCTTGAGTTCACTCCTTCTAGCCCGACTGTTTCCCCACTGGTGAGGACCTCTCGTTTTCCTTGAATTTGACAGTCTTAGAGTTAGAATTCCATCAAGGCATCCCTCACACCAAATCTACATTCAATTTAAAAACTTTTGGTCCAAAAATCACTTGATTTGCACGAGTGGTCCGAAATAACTTCTCGTTTGAATTTAGCCTGTGTCTGCCTGTACACTCGGCTTCCTTCAGTGCCTCTATTCTGACTTTCGTCTGATAACACATCTTTTCCTTCGTTTGACACACAAATGTCTCTTACTTCCTCCTTTATTATTGATCTTTATGAACTTAAATGGTTTGTGGGTTAAAATGAAGCGTTTTGCTCCTTTTATAGGCATCTCACCCTTTTCCCTTACTTGACACCTTCTCCTTTGATCACATCCAAGCGTTTTCCTCTTATTTTGCCAACGCCCAGCTTCATTCACCTCCTATTTAATGTGTCTTCTTCATGCATAGAACTCACTTTGCATGAATATTTATTCGTCCAGCTCCTACTATCTCTGTTTCAGACTTTCGTCGATAAAGCCATTTGTCCTGATGAGCTCATCAGTCTTGCGTAACGCAAGCCTCAGCACCACTCCATCGCTTAGTTCCTTCATCTATCGTTTAGCTCCATGGCCCATCGTGTAGCTCAGTCGTTTAGTAAACGATCCCGTTTAGTAAACGATCTCTCAACGATCTCGCTCTCACCGATCTCGCACATAGACTATCACTTAGTTACCACGCCTATCGTTTACCTCCATCGTTTAGTGCTGACACCTTATCACCAAACGCATCTGCTCATCACTTAACGTTATCGCCTTACGTCTGCATCTATTGCATAGTGCCCATCGCTTAGTATTCCGCCTATCGTGTAGTGCATCTGCTCATCATCTAACGCAGCACGACTATCGTCTAGCGCCCATGCCCATTGCATAGCACCATCGTATATTCTATCGCTTAGCGCCCATGCATCACTTAATGCTTAACGCCATCGTCTGGTGCTATCGTCTAGCGCTATTGTCCAACTTCTATGCTTATCATCTAGTGCTTACACTGATCGTGTAGTACTTTGCCTATTGTATAGCCCAGTCATCTAGTGCGTCACTTCCCACCGTTTAACGTCGCACGCATCTTCACGATCTTCTAGCGCATCGCTTAGCTCTGTGCATTGCTATACGATCGCCTACCTCATTGTTTAGCTCCCTGCATTGCTATGCGATCGTCTAACCCCCGCCTACACAATCGCCTACCTCAACATGTAGTGCCACTCACTTACTATACGATCGTCTACCTCATCATGTAGCACTGCTTAGTTGATACATGATCGTCTGCCCAACGCCTTTCACTCAACATTTCGCTTTCTCTGCTCTTGCTCACACATACCCAACGCATGAGCAACTCTTGGCAATGCCTCTTGCCAATACTTCAGCCAATCATGCGTCCAACCTTACAAACGCATGTTGCCTTCTCATCTTATATGTTAATGTCTCCTAACACTCAACGCATGGGTCCTTTTTGACCTTACACTTAGCCAAATTTCACCAATTAAGTTTTAACTCAAAACTACTAAAGAAAAATCTATTCAACACTTAGAAATTTCCTTCTTTTCAACATAAGATTTAGCTTTCACTTAGTTAATTCCCTTAATTATCTGCTTAAGTAGGAAAAATGGAAATTCAGGTTTCACAACAATTATGGATGTAAATTGTCCTCAATGGAAACTTTAAAAGGCCTTTTATCATTTAGTCTTTGGTTTTCTGTATTTTAAAAATTAAGCTTATAAACGCTACTTCATTCACATGTTTCTTTGTTTGCTACCAGCTTTTCAAAAGCAATTTCAATATCTAAGCCAAAATTTGGAAAGTAAAAAGAGAAGTTTTTAAAATTTTGTTTTTGGGATACAGTTATGAACTTAAATGTTGTCTTAAAAAAGATGAAAAAATTGTGAAAAATTAACATAATCTTAATAACATCTAAAAAGGAAATTGTTGTTTTATGAGTTAGGCTTTAGGTGGTGAAGTCTCCAAAAAGTAGTGTTCTGGACCATAGCCACAATGTTATGTATGATGTCTCATATACCTAGTTACAGGAAAAAGAACTATATGTAGTATGTACTTGGTTAACTTTAATCTCACCTCTGCAGGTTTCAAATAATAGAGGAAGAGTGGTTGACAGGATCTGTCACGAACTAAGAACTAGTGGTTACATTAAGCGGTCAAAAGAGTTAAAAGTTGATGCTTGCATCCTTCTTGATAACTTTGTTCCAAAATATGCTGGAATGATTGGCTCTCGTAAGAGAGCTTTGCAGAGCAATTCAAAAAGATCCAAAAGGCATATGTCCATGAAGCAACATAAGTGTGGAACATTTGACTTGCCTTCTCATTTCCACAAGTGAGTTCCATTTATCTCTTTGGTTGAGAGCTCTCATCACCATCTCCTCACCCCATTTTATCCCATATTAGATTGAATTGGAAAATGGTGATGAATGTGTCTATTTATCCTGAAATTAGTATTAGCACTTAGTAATTGATTGATGTCCATAAAAAATGGAATTCGAAAAGTTATTGGGTAAAGTCATGTTTATTGCACTCTGTTTTGTTTTACGTTTGTTCTGGATAAATTGTCATTGAAATGAGTTACGGTCATTTATGTTTGACAATGAATTGTTGTTGTGTGTGTGCACACGTGTTTTTTTTTTTTTTTTAATAATTTTTGTGTGTGTATGTTTATATAAATAAACTCCTTATAGTACTGAACAGGAAAGTGGTGATGAAAGTGTCTATTTCTCTTGAAATTAGAATTAAAGTCAAGTTGTTGATTCTCATTCATTGAAAGGAGAATTAAGAAGGTTATTGTTCAAAATCAAAGTCATGTTATTGCACTCTATAGAGTTTTAAGTCTGTTCTTCTTCTTCATAAGCAACCATTCAAATGGGTTTTCTTTGGCTGTCACTATCATTTATGTTTGACAATGAATTGTTTTGCTTTTCTATTTCAGGTTTGAAATATTTTGGCCAATGCACGATATGTGGAAAAGCTATATGAAACAACGGTTGCACCATGTTGGGTTAGTTCTTGACTATCATTTTCCTATTCTATATTTTTTCCCCTAAATCTATCTGTTCCTTTTTCACACTGATTTTGGCCCCTTTTTATTAAATTAATTTTCCTCCCGTAATAGTGGTCTATTGTCTATTTCATTGGGTGATCAGAGTTTCAAATCTTGCAGGCGAGATGCGTTAGCTCGAATCTTCTCATTGCAGATCTTCATGGTGCTATGATCCGAGGTAAGCCATTCTTTTCTCGTATCTAATTTTTTGCTTTGCCATTAATGTCATATTTATAGAATCTTCTATCACTGTAGGCTCCTACGACTAAAAAAATACCAATGGTATGACTTATTCTTTACAACTTTTCAGACTAAACAACTCCACTCCTTACTCCCTTAACGGCTAACGCCTCCTAAAAGATTTCATATATTTACACAGTAAAAACCAAAAAGCATGAGAAAATCTCGAGTTTCTTTCCTGCCATATCTTCCACATAACCGTCATTACAGTGTTCGGCCACAAGTTATTTTAAGGAAGTCAATGTTGAAATCTTAGGAGTCAATAAGAGCATGAAGCTTTATACTACTGTTTCTCTTTCTCATAATAGTTATTTTATCATTTGATATCACAACAGTTGTTGAGTGTCAAATACTGCTTTTACTAGAACAAGTGGCGTCATGATTCGAGAAACAATTTGAATCTTTAAATCGGTTGCATTTTCTGTGATCGAATCTAGGTTGTTTGTGTCAATAAAAGTTCCATGAATTTAGCTAAGCTTTTCTAACAAATGACCATGGATATTTCTTTGTTTGGTGGTTTTGATTTGCAGTTGTGCCAAAGAAGTCTTCTGTGTTTATTTTCCAATGGGATTGCTGGAAAGTTGATCCCATAAGAATACACATACATAGGCATAACATAGTCACAGTTGTTTGAATCATCGTCTGCTATACGCGATCTTGAGCGTCGTCTTAATGAGTCCGAACAACGACTTCAAGAATCTGAACAACAAAAAGAGGTTGAGGTAGAAGCACTTAGGTGTCAAATAAGCGAATTAGAAAATCGTTTTGAGGTTAGATTTCAAAAAATGATGGCAGAGATGCGTAAAAAATTTGTTTCTAGTTGATCAATTGTAGTTTGATGTTATAGAATTTCGATAGGCTTTTGGTGTACTTTTATGACATATAAGTTTACTTCCATCCATGTCATTGTCTATTTTTTCTATTCCATTCTTATACTTTGTAATTAAGGGTACTACATGTAGATGAATTAGTAAAAACAACCTTCCGAGATTTGTCAATAAATGTGTTAAAAGGTTTTGTAAGAGAATTTTAGAAGGATATAGTTAAGAAATAAGTTTTTATGAAGGTTTTAAAAATTTTGAAAATAACATGATAAGCCTTTAAAAATAATGAAAATCTTTGAAAAAGACTACTTGATAATAGATAATTATCGAAAAATAATTTGACAATTATTGAAGATATATAAACTTTGAAAAATAATAATTATCGATAAATAATTTGACAATTATTGATTTTTTCGGATCATCGGATTTTTTGAACACCCTAGTGTATGTATCATAAATTCTCTTAAAAAAAAAAAAAACTACCAACAATTAGAAGCAACAAAATGATTTTCTATTGATAGAAAATTGAAAGTATCTATCTATAATAGGTAATAATGTTCTATTACTTGGTCTATCACTTGGTCTTCCATTGTCTATGATTATCATTCTAATTACTATTTTGTAACTAGCAACAAAACTACCAAAAGCTACTATCACTTGGTCTATAACTTGGTCTTCCATTGTCTAACATTGTCATTCTAATTAATATTTTTGAACTAGCAACAAAATTATAAATAGAGAAGAGGAGAAGAAGAATTAAAATCCAAAGAGAAGAAGAAGGAGGAGAAGAGGAAGAAGTAGAAGCCAAAAGATAGAGAAGGAGAAAATAATTAAATTCTATTTGTGTAAATATTTTTCCTTATTTTTCTATTTTTGTAAACCAATCAAATTATACTAACAGATAATAACATGGGTTTTTTTATACATATAAAATGTGATTTTTTTTAAAAAAAAATTGGTCCCCGTAGTAGAGATTAATTTTCTAAAACGTTTTTTTTTTCAAGAAATTCTTTTTTCTTTTTACATGAATAGTTATTTTTTTAATGTTAAATTTTGGATCTTCAATCAAATATTAGAGATAAACAAAATTTAATCCTATGGATTTTAATTTTTCAACATGAATGATATTTTTTTTATAACAAACTTTTAAACGAATCAAATATGTTCATTTTGAATGAGGCTTTTAATGATATAAATCAAATATTCGAAATAATAATTATTTTTTTTTTTTTACATGTATGCACAAAAATAGGAGAGATTTTTTTTTAATACCTACTTTTAACGTGTATGCACAAAAGTAGGGGATATTTTTTTCCTTCTTTTAGTGCGAATACGAGATTTTAGTTAAAAAAAAAAATCCTACTTTTAATGTGTATGATTTTTTCTTAAAGATAAATTTTGGATCCTAAATTAAATATTAATCAAATATTAGCGATAGCCAAAATTTTAACATATTTAATATATATATTTTTTAATGATTTTAATACAAAATTACACTATATATGGGTTTTCATTGATTTTCATGTATGAGTTCTTTTAATTAAATCAAATATTAGAGATAATATAAATTTAAACTATTCAAATTGGATTTTCATTAATTTTCACATGTTTGGGTTTTTTGAATGATATAAAATACGTTAATAATATCAAATCTCAGGATATTTTATATTTTTAAAAATCTTAAAAAATTGATGAGGCAAGACTATATGTATAGAAACAAAAATAATATATATAATCATGTTAAAAATAAAACTTTTAAACTTTTAAAATATTATATTTATTTATATTAAATTAAAATAAAATTTAACAAAATAAAATAAAAAACGGAAAAATATTTTTAGGATTTTAAAATCTCATGTTTAATCATCTTAGAAGATTTTTTTTAAAAAAAAAACTCATTTTTTATTATCTTTTAATTTGAATGTTTTTTCTTTCTTAAAAATTTAGATTATTTAATGATTTAGATGTGAAATGACCTAAAATATCCTTATAACCATCTATTGAAAAAGATAAAGGGAAAAACCAAATGTTTTTCCCAGTATAGATTTTCAACGACATTTTCATAAAATAAAGATGCTGATATTTCATCACCATCAATTTCTAACCTATAACTATTTTAAAATATCATGTAAATAAAATATTTCAGGTGGTATATCATGTAAATAAAATATTTCACAAAAGGTAAACTAGTAAAACGCAAACTGTATTTTAAAAATAGTAGCATTATATATTGTTATAGATCGGATTTTATCCCCCCGTCTTTTTGCTCATTTTTATATTTGAGTTTCTCTTGATATTTTCTTGTCTTTCAGTGTTTGGATTAATCATTTCGTTTTTTAATTAATTAATTAACTCATTCAATTCGTATAAATTTGATATCGATATTAAACATATTTGGATGAATTTGATTTATTCGATTTTTTTTTAAAAAAAATTATTATATTTCGTCTTATTCAAACTGTCAAGTTTCTTTTTATTAAAAAGGAACAATTGTTGAGAAAAAATATTTTGAATAAATAAAAGTCTATTTGAGAATTACAGAGCAAAATAGTTTTTGAATTCAATTCTAAGCATTATGTTATTCAACAGTTGAAAAACACCATAAATTTAGGGTGGCATTAAAAACAGAGAAAAGAGGAATTAAAATTGGAAGAGAATTTTTATTCCATGAGAATAAAACCATATACAAGAGTAAAAGTTTGGAAATAACAATAATAATAATAATAAAAGGCTAACATGGTAAACAAATACTAAGACTATAGAAGGAAAAAAAAAATAGTGCAAGTTATAAGGGTTTGGACTTCAAATCCTAAACTTGGGGATGGACTTTAGCACGTTCTTGAGGCATACATCTACTCCAAAACCAATGTTGTCTCCAAACACATGACATGTCTTCAATTGGAATACCTTTTGTCTCGGGCAAGAAGAAATAGATGAATAGAGTCATCAACGCCATAAAAAAAGCAAAGAAAAAGAACAAACCAAATTTCATATGGTAGAGCATGGTGAGAAAGATTTGAGCAATCAAAAAGGTAAAGAACATGTTCACTGAGACTGTTACATTTTGAGTAGCTAATCGGATTTCAAGTGGAAAAATTTCCCTTGGAACCACCATCCCAGAGGTCCCCAAGACCATGCAAAGGCTTGAACATAAAAAAATATGAACAATACCACGACACCCGCATACCACTTGGGTAGATAAGCGACCTCATCAGAAACTCCAAATTTCCAAGAAATAAACACAGCCACCAAAACCTACCAATACAATTTTATTAGAATCAATACAATCAAGAAAGAAAATGCTTTTGAAGAACAAGAAATAACATTCATTAGTTTAATAATTAAAGAAAACTTTAAAGAAGCTAAAGAAAAAATATACTCACCTGAAAAACGAATATGATGATTCCACCAAGTAAGAAAAGGATCCTCCTTCCCCACTTATCGGTGCCATAAACAGATACAAAAGTCGCCTAAACGTTAATACCACCAGTAATGATAGATGAAAGAAGAGAAGCATTGTCTCAAAAACCAATGGTCTTGAACAACACAGGAGCATAGAACATGACCACATTAATATCAGTCAATTACTAGAAAAATGGGATTAAAATTGACATTAAAATGTTGTCTCCAAACACATGACAACTTTAATGATATTAATGTGGTCATGTTCTATACTCCAAAACCAATGTTGTCTCCAAACCAATGGGAAAAATGGGATTAAAATTGAGGCATGCGTCTATCCAATCCCATATGCGTTAACCACAAATACGCCCATCCAATTGCCGCAACCTACCTATGTCCGGACACCACCAACTGGTGCATGCGTCCATTCAATCTTTCCTTGTGCATCTAATTGATGCAACTTGGTCACTTAGCTAGATGCTCGCAAGCTCATCTTTGGCCGAATATCGTTCTCCTTCGCATGGCTTACCTTTGCTCTATGCGCTCAACTAGGATAATGACCAACACTCCTTCAACGCATACTACTAGTTTGTCCTATGCGCCCACATGCCCTTTGATGTCCAACACATAGCACATGTCTAACGCATAGCACATCACCAATACATAATGTTACACTGCCACATCCATCGCGTCCATCGCATCCATCACTGCATACCATCGCATAACACTACCGCGTCCATCGCATAGCACTGTCGCGTCCATCATCGCATGCCTCTATCGCCGCATGCCATCCATCGACGCATGCCTCACACCGTATCACCGCATGCCCTTGCACCGTATGCCCTCGTATCACCGCATACTATCAACGCATTTCCTTCGGCCGCATGCCTTCGGCCTTATACATGCATACCATCGTGTCCAATGTACAACGCCCTTGGATGCACAACTTGAGGCCGCCACATGCGTTGTTCTAACCTCTCATGACATTTGGCTGCCACATGCATTGTTCTTGGCCACACTTTGGCTTCCTTCAACACCCCAAATAACCTCTAAATGTTCAAGGCCAATGCATGGACAACACTTAGTCAATTTTCTTGCTTCCGACGCATAGGTTATACTTAGCCAAATTTTTCAAGTTTTTCCCAAAAGTCAAGCTTTCAAATTCACACTTTTCTTCTACTTTTTCATCCTTTTCTCTACAATTACACATTAGTTTCCACATCAACCTACTCATCATACTGGTCTCAGTAGGGAACATACTCAAGTAGAGAAATTAGGGTTCGGGGTTCACATTTACCTCCCCCTTATGAAAATTTCATCCTTGAAATTTGCTACAAGTCCGTCAATTAAACAATTGCGGATACTTGTTTCTGATTTGCTCTTCAGCTTCCCATGTTGCTTCTTCCGTGCTATGATTCCGCCATAGTATCTTTACCAATGGGATTGTCTTATTCCTTAAGACTTGTTCTTTTCTGTCAAGAATCTCCACTGGTTCTTCTTCATAAGAAAAATTCTCTTTCAACTGTACTGGTTTCTCAGGCAACACATGGGTAGAATCTGGCACATACTTTCTAAGCATTGTCACATGAAACACATCATGGATACGAGATAACTCTGGAGGTAAATCCAACCGATATGCCATTGGTGGCCAACTCTTTCTATTATCTCGTAATGTCCAATATACCTCGGGCTTAATTTCCCTTTCCTACCAAACCTGAGTATTCCTTTCCACGAAGATAACTTAAGAAATACTTTATCACCAACTTTAAATTCCAATTCTCTTCTCCGCTTATGGTTAAATCCAACCGATATGCCATTGGTGGCCAACTCTTTCTATTATCTCGTAATGTCCAATATACCTCGGGCTTAATTTCCCTTTCCTACCAAACCTGAGTATTCCTTTCCACGAAGATAACTTAAGAAATACTTTATCACCAACTTTAAATTCCAATTCTCTTCTCCGCTTATCGGCATAACTCTTTTGCCTGTCTCGAGCTATCTTAAGATTATCTCTTATAATCTTAACACTGTCTAATGTCTGCTGCAAAATTTCTGGACCTAGTAATTTCCTTTCACCGACCTCATTCCAACATATCGAAGTTCTACATGGTCTTCCGTATAGTGACTCATACGGTGCCATTCTGATACACGAATGGTCTCAGTAGGAAACATACTTAAGTAGAGAAATTAGGGTTCAGGGTTCACAAAAAATTCTTGCAAAAAAGGAGCCATGGAGGTGACATCACCTGATTGACAAAAGAAAAAAATAAAAAATTGAGTGAGTGAAGACAATAAGGGGAGGAGAGAACAAACAAAGAGAGAAAAGTAAAAGAAATTTGGAGGTAAATAATTACCGGAGATAACCAAAGATTAGCCCGCCCAAGGAAGCAACAATGCAGGTTATCAACACGTAACAAGTGAGCTCTCCTGGATAGTTCTTTATCCCGTCTCCTTCATTAGGACTTAGCTGGAAACCACCGCCAGCCATCTTAGTAGCTGAGACTAGAGAGAAAAAATCGAAAAGTAGAAGAACTTGGTTAGTATGATCTATGGAGAGAAAAGAGACTGACTGAATGTGAAAAAAGATGTGATGTACGGGAGAATATATACTTAATATTTCCCTCAGTTATTAGAAATCCTTTTCCTATTCAAAATCCGTATGTGGTTGAATTAAGACTATATTAGGAATAATAAGATGTTTATGCCGTTAATTGGATAATTATTTCCATATTAATTTAATGCGTTTAAAAAGAGAATTAAGCCAAAATTCCAATTCTTTTTTTTTTTTTTTTTTTTTTAAGTTTTAGCTTACAAATAAAAATAGTTAGAGACCATAAAAACTACATAGGGCTAAACTCTCCATGCAATTCAAGAAATCATTCGGATAGAAAATAAATTTGATAATTTCCTAAAAGAAAAAATAGTTTAAACCATCTACTTTTTTCAAAAAAAAATAAAAATTAATTAATCTATATTCTTTTATCTAATCTTTTCAAATAAGTTCATAAACTTTAAAATATATTTAAACTTTTAATTTTATGTTCATTTAGGTTCTAAATTTAAGAAGTGTCTAATAGATCTTAAACGTTCAATTATTATGTGTAATATATCTTTAAATTTTTAGTTTAGTATATAAGAAATATTTAACCTATTTGATGTATGTTTTTAAATTCACCAATCTTCTAAAAGTAAATTTGAAATTTTAGGATGTCGTTAGACATAAATTCAATTTTGTATCTCATAAGTCAATTACCAACTAATTTTTTAAAATATAATATATCCAATACCATATACAAAATTGAAAGTTCAGGACCTGTTAGTTATATTATACGATTTTTAGACATAAAATTGAAATTTCAAGAAACTTTGAGGGTTGTTTGGGGCAAAAAGTTAGTTATTATAGTTCTAGGTTATTATAGTTGGGTTATAATTGTTTGTGTTTGGAGTGGGTTATAATAGTATGTGTTTGAGATGTAAACTATTTTAGATTGAGAAGAAAACAGTAAACATTTATTCAAGAGTAAAAAAGTGATGAATGTAAAATAGTAAAAACTGTAGCAAATAGTAAATACTATAACAACTCGGGGTTGAAATAGTGTTGACTATAGCTAATTGGTATTTACTGTAACAGGAGTTGGTTATTATAGTGTTAGGATAGTTTTTTCCCCAAACGCCTCCTGAAGGTTTATGTCGACGTGTCACATTTCCATTGATCGACATTGACATTTCCATCATATTTGAAAAAAAAATCATCAAACACAAAAAAATAATATAATCAATATGAACATAAATAATATCGAGCATTTAAACCCATGTCAAAGGCATAAAATATTTATGTATTAATTATTTTGGTTAAAATACCATTTTGATCCTCCATACTTTGAAGTTTGTTTACTTTTAGTCCCCATAATTTCAATTGTCCAATTTTAGTCCCTATACTTTCAATAAATCTTAAATTTAGTCTTTCAAAATTATTTTTATCAAAATGTATTAAATAACAACAATAATTTTCATACAAGAAAACCAAAATACTGGTGTGACGGCTTCGCTTCATCTCTAAAACATTGGTGTGTGATGGTGCTTCTTGTTGATAATAAAATCGGAACACAAGTTATGAGCTCCCGTAAAGAAAAAGAATTTGAAAAAAAAATTAAAGTAGGGAGAAAGTTATTAAAAAAAAAAAAAAACCTGTAACAAAAGTGAAACAAAAAAACTTCCAAAAAATAGTGAAAAGAAGGATGGAAAAAGAAATAAAAGAAACATGTAAAAAAAAAGGAGAAGAAAGTTAAAAAGAAAAGAAGCAAATAAAAAAAAAACAAAAAGAAGAAAAAAAAGGCATGAAAAAAAAGAAAGTACAAAAAATTATTAAAAAAATTATATGGAGAAAAAGAAAAGTAAATAGAAAGAAAAAAAAAGAGTTGAAAACAAATAAAAAAAATTAGTAAAAAAATCATTGAAAAGGGAAAAAAAAAAGTTAAGGAAAAGTTAAGGAAAAGAAAGAATAAAATGAAAAGATCAACAAAAGAAAAATACCTAAAACTCTTTCCTTTCTTATTCCAACTGCCACCTACCATCTTTCTTAATCCTTCCCTCCCAAATCTCCCCCTCTTAACTTGCATCCTCCCTCACTCATGCTCTTAGTACTATAAGGATGGTGAAGGAAATCAGACATGAGGATCTCCATGAGCAGTGGAATGATCGTTCCAAATTCCATTCGTAATTGAACAATAACAATTACAGTCACAAAATGGAAACTTACAGGTCATGTACAATACGAAATTAAAACATGCTTAACAATGAGATCAAGGGAAAGGTTATACATACTTTTGAAGACTCATGCTTCAAACTCCCTTGATCACGAACGCTCGTTCAGTCTCCAAGACAGCAACACACGAATGCTCGAACATAACGATCGCAACACCGCATGATCAACAATAAGCACGAACTCAGCGAACGGCCTCTAAAACCTCGAACTCAGTCGAGTTGAGTTAGACACCACCACAATGGCTACCTTGATATTCTCGGTGTGAGAATCCAGAAGTGTTGGCTCTGTGTGGACTTGTTTAGAGGAAGATATCGTAGGAATAGCGATCGTGTAAACAATTGAGCAAGTGGAAAATGATAAGAGTCTATCATATAGACGAATGTAAAACCATTTAGAAGTTGGCAAGCTATCGTATAACAAATGCCTTGCGATCGTTTAACTATAACCAGCTGAGTGAATTATCGTATAGTGTCACTCCACGATCGTTTAGTCTCTCTTTCAGCTATCGTTTAGTGAATACAATTCTTACTTGACAGCAAATCGTGAGTTCCTTTCTGAGAATGGCAACTCTAGCAAATTTTCTAAATTTAGAAAAACATTTTTTTTCTTTTATCTCACAGTTACGATGAAACCACCAATAACCTCACACTCAATTGGTTATTCGAGAAAAAGATATAATTATCCAATAATTAATATTATTATAAATAAATATGATAACCAACCTACCATATTAAATTTATAACCTATAGTTTTATTATTTCATCTCATGAAAGATATAAACTATAGTTCTTTTTCTATTTCATGGTACTTAATGTAAATCACATTTACATTAATCCTTCAGTTGATGTATCTCATACATCACACCGATCAGTTTTTATCACTGTTGACACGAATAGACTTTTATCAGCCTCTATCAATGATAGACTTTTATCAATGTTTATATATTATAAAATCCTATAAGTTTATATCACCGGCAGATGTTGATAGACTTCTATTCGCGTCTATCATTGATAAACATTATCACAACTTGTTGGGATTGGTGTCATAATTCTCTCTGAGTCTCGTTGTTTTGTAAAGATACAAATTGTTTAATGAATAAAATAAATGTTATTTAATTCTAGCATTTACTCATATCCAATAAACAAAGCTCCTTGGTTATCTTATGTGAACTTAATTATGTATATGTAATATACAAGTGGATCATGCCTTAAGTGATAACCTAAATAGGTCTGTAGTATAAGGATTAAGGTGGGATACTTGATCCTGATGACACTACGGATACGGCCCACTTTGTAGAAGTTTGCAAGTGTTGTAAACTACTATAGATGGTAGATTCTGACCATTCATGTGGAGACGTGCGAGCGGGGGTGTCCTATACAAAGAGTTTGTATAAGACCTGGACCACAAGATGACTAGACTCTGTATATAATGTCGTTGATACTAGATACTTACATCATACCTAAACGACCATAGGTGACACGACCTCAATCCTGAGTGTTTTGGGAACTCCTGCCTTTGAGGGTGGTCCTTTGATTAGTATGGGTGAGAGTGGCCAGATTGCCAACTCAACATGCTTATCTTTTTTAGGACTTGTCTGATCTAGGAGCTGGAAACTCAATCCACAAGATGGAATTCACTCATTTCTCGAAGCAGGGATAAGTAGAGAGATTGCTCCCTTAAGGGCTGATTCCGGGGCTTGAACATAGTGGCCATAGCTTCTCTTTGGAAGAGAAGACTCAGTCATAGTAGGACTTATGTTCATTAGAGTGATCAGTGGTACTTAAGGAGACAAATATATCTATAGGGGCATGATGGTTATTGGCCCAACTGTACTTATGAGCGATCTGTGAAGGGTTTCACTGCTCATTGGTTAAGATGGACACCTAATATATCTATGGTAAGAAGAGTTCAGCTGTTGATCTTTAATGGAATGCCTGACAGTTAACGGATGGTGGATCCCATGACTAAAGAGTTTAGTAAGTTATTCACGTACTGTTGGAGCTTCGAGCTACAGGTCCATAAGGTCCCCTTGGTAGCTCAATAGATTCAGTTGAGGATCAGTTCTTGGTGTTGATTTGAAATGTTCAAATTGAAAAGAGGTATTTTGATTATATATGATATAATCAGTATGATATATAAGAAATATCTAGTAGAGGATTGATGTAAATGAAGTTTACATTAAGTACCATGGAATAGAAAAAGAACTATAGTTTATATGTTTCATGAGATGAAATATTAAAACTATAGGTTACAAATATAGTATGATAAGTTGGTTACCATTTATATTTATAATAATATTAATTATTGGATAATTAATTCTTTTTCTTTAATAATCAAATGAGTGGGTGGTTATTGGATTCATGGTAACCGTGTGTTTAAAAGGAAAGTGGTTTTTCTATTTTGAAAAGGGGTTTTACAAATGATTGAAAAAGTTTTTTGAGTTTTCTCTCTCGCGAAAAAGAAAGTCACGTAGTCGTCAAGTAAATACGGATTTACTAAATGTTGGCTGGGCGAGCTAAACGATTGTGCAGTGGTGAGCTAAACAATCATGCAGTATTTACTAAATGGTCGCATAGTTTTCCTAGACGATCGCTTGCCCTAAGTAAACGATTGTGTAGTGTCTGTAGGCGACAGAACGAGCTAAACGATTGAATAGCTTTTGCTAGATGATTGCATAGCTTTATCTAAGCGATTGGGCATCGACCTATATGATAGGTCTCCGCCATCTCCCACTTGCCCAGTCCTGTATGCGATTGGTGTTTCCTCATTCGTCTGCGTCATACCAAGTCTGAACAGAGCCTACCCTCTGGATTCTCACACCGAGAATACCAAGGTAACCTTGTTGGTCGTGTCAAACTCAACTCGACACCGTCAAGGTTTTCTAGAGGTCGTTCGTGTTGCTGAAGAGTTCGTGGCCAAGGCAATCATTGAGGACGAGCACGAAGTGTTCGTGCTTTATTCGATGCAGTGTTGCAGTCGTGTCGATCGAGCATTTAAGGTTGCTATTGTTTGAGCGGTTGTGCACAACGAAGCGTGGAGACGCATCTGCAAATGTTCGTATAGTTTTCCCTTTGAGCATTTGTAGTTTTTTATACTGTAATTTCTGTATGAATTGTATAACCTCTTGTTTGAAGTTGACTATAAATATATGTTCATTCATCATTGTAATTTGGAATTATCTTTCTTCCGCTGCTCATAGAAATCTCACTTCTGATTTCCTTCAATTGGTATCAGAGTCAGATTCTCTAATATTCCAAATTACAGATCTGAATTGAACGTATTTTTCAGTCACAGTGGGTTTCTACATTTGTGATTAACCATTTTCTGCATTTGTGGATGAATATGATGAGTTTCGGGTTTAAATTGACTTTTTGTTCAAACTTTCGATATTACAAAGTGTTAATTGTAAAGGCCCCTGTGTTTTTGGCGAAATTAACTTGCAATCGAGTCTGTAATTCAAAAAGTTCGAGTTCATCGAGTCGTTCGTGATGAAGCTTTAGCACATGGCGATGCAGTTCTCAACAAAGAAGAAGACCAAGCATTGGTCGGATCGTGTAGCCTCGGGTAAACAATCGTTGGGATTTTACTAAGCGATCATTTAGTAGTTTTTTCTAGATGATCATGTAGTATTTTCTAATGATCGTTTAGCTAATGCTAAGCGATGGGGTAAATCGATTACCATATCGCGTAGCGTTGGTTGTGCGATCGCGTAGGCGCTGGAGATAGATGGTCGTAGTAGAAGCATGCGATGCTCGTCGTTTAGTAGAAAGCGTGCACTAGACGATCGCGTAGTTAGCAAGCTTTATCGCTTCGTTACTACCTATGCGATCACACGTAAGCGATATGGAGGCACTAGTTAAGCGATCGCTTAGGCGATGGTGCTTTGCGACATCATAGCCGCTTAGTTGACCGCGGAAGGTGGGCATCGTGCGAAGTGCGCTAAGTGATTGTGTACTTCAGGCTTCATCGCTTTGTAAAGTTACAAGATCGTGTCGTACCAGCTAAACGATTGCTTGGATATTTCTAGACGATCGTATAGTGAATGTTAAACGATCGTTTAGCTCTAGGAGCACTGGTAAGCAATAGAGCAAAGAGTTTGTTTTATCGTGTAGACGATCGTGGGGTGTTTTATACACGATGGTTGGTTGGAGAAGGGATGCTTTGCCCATCCGGTTCAAGATCCTGTTCGCCTGTTTGAACCGGAGACTCCTTGTCTTTGTAATAGTTAGCTTTTCTTTTGTGTTTTTAAGGCAATTTTACCCAGTTCATCAACTTTTATTGCTTATACATGTGATGTATGGTGCTTATATGTCAAAGTGTTTGTCATATAGTTAAAAACCCACCTTAGGTTGTACAATTATTCATGCATCATGTATTATAAATGTTATAATATTGCATGAAGAAATACTTGAAAGCATGGGCATGCATTATGAAATATAAGAGTTATATTTTGCATGCATTGAGCATTATCATGCATTATCCTTTTATTATAATTGATATAGTCTAAGGGTGAATGGAAGCATGTTTTGTTTGTTTCATTGCGGTTTTGTATAAGTGTTATATAAAAGAAGTAGCAATGAATGGACAATGCATTGAGCATGACACTTAGGCCGTTTATAATCATTATGAATGTCTTGTATGTGTTAACTTAGCATTGTGGTTGTTTCCGTTTATAAGTGTTATAAAGGAAATTAGACCTAAAATTAATAATTCAGAGATGCATGCAGACTTAGGGTGAACTCAAGTTTTTTAAAAAGGGTTATAAAATTGGATTGAGATAGACCTAAGTTCAAATGGCTCTAAAGAGTTTAGTAACCTAAATTAATCTTTCAAAATCGGTTTAATAGGATTAAATTGGTTGAATAAAAGATTAAATTTGTTGTAAACCTATCTATAAGGGACCTTTTGTCTAAAGTGGGTTTTGGCTAGGCTGGGGTTCTTAAGTTGATGGAAACGTAACACCTCTACCTAGGAACCTACCTGGAAAGGTGAATTAGATAGATTTTCAACAAGCATGTGACGTTTTGGTTAAAGATTCTATTAAAGAGTTTAATGGATGATGATCAAAAGTTGTTCAACTATCCAAGGTAAATGTTACTCTTGGAAAAACCTCAAAGTCATTTAGTTAAAATCCTTAGTCATGTTTTTTCTTAGTAAGCTAAACCCTAGGTTATAAAATACTAAGTGGGAGGAAGAGGCGTATCAGATATGTCTATGATTCTACTCACGTTTCTCCCTGTATGTTCATACTATGAGATTCATGCTTGGCCTCGTGGTGCCCAGGATGTATCCCCCTTTGGATGGTGTTTGCATGAGTCAATATCAAGGTGGACGGAGAGAGTATTTATAGTAAATGGGTGAAGGGTGTGTGTCAACACGTCTTATGGTCTCTGTCATTGGTTCACACAGTGAGATCATTCTGTACACCCTCGTGTCGCCTTTGGAGCGTCCCCCTTCGGATGGGTTTTATGTAGTTGGTCAATATTAAAGTGAACTCCAGAAAAGTATAGGGTCGGTTTAGGTTTTGCCCCAATCGGATTTTTCCCTTAGGATTGGCCTTTTAGGACGGACCTCTAGGACTTAAAATGGCGGGTCACACTTACGGGAGATTGTTAAGTAAGTTAATGATCTCTTGGCCAAATCAATGATGGCTAGTCACTATAGGAGCAAGAGTTGTTCTGGTATTAATGACTGGTTGAGAGCTTCTCAATTCAGATGAGGGATAACTGATCTCCCTTCGGCGGTTTTTGTCCTAAACCTTTGAAGCGTCATTGCGAAACTAGATGTCACAAGGGGTTCATGTTACTTTTGTTAATACCATATTGGATGTTGTTTTGTTTTACAACGAGTATAACATAACGTAGATCAATGTGTTTTTCTTTTCAGCAACTTGTTAGTATTTCCGTTTAAAGCATTTAAAAATGACCAATTACTTACAGTGGAAAGAATCGTGTGAAACGAATTTCGTGGCAAATGACCTCCATCCCATTACTCTCCAAAAGAGGAGACAAGACAGTAAATATGATTTATTGGTCTTGGAGACGTTTCTGGTAGAGAATGATGATTCTTCCTGGATCCTAGATTCAGGTGCTACCAATCATGTCAGTTCTTCTCACCAAGGATTCAGTTCCAAGCAAACGTTGCCACAGGGAGAGATATCTCTTCGAGTCGGTACTGGTGAGGTTGTTTCAACTGTTGCTGTAGCCAGGCTGAAGTTATTTGTTGACAAGAGATATTATCTATTACTGGATAATGTTTTTGTAGTTCCTCATATTAAGAGGAACTTAATCTTGGTTTCTTGTCTCATTGAACAATGCTACACCGTCTCCTTTTCTAAGAATAAAGTGTTTATTTTCACGAATGGAATGGAGATTGGTTATGGTTAAATGGAAAGTAACTTATATGTACTAAGGTCGTTAGTCATAAAAGCCTTATTTAACACTAAAATGTTCAGTACGGCAACAACAGCTAAAAGACCAAAGGTTTCTCCAATGGAAAACGACCATCTTTGACATCTTAGGTTAGGTCACATCAACCTCAATAGGATTAAAAAGTTGGTGCAAAGTGGACTTTGATGACTGGAAATTAATTCGTTGTCGTGTTGTCGTCAAACAGCTTATTAGGTTACTGACGACGTATGTATGTATGTGTATGCGCTTTGTGATAATGATAATGCGATACTACGTCTAAATGATATATGTGGTGATGCTTAGATGCTTTCGTAGTATGCGTTTGTGTAGAGAATGCATGTCACAAGTTTTCTTACGTTGGAACCAAGTATAATTCCAACGCAAGTTTCTCAGAGTGATCTGAGGTCGAACACGAGGATTGCGGTGATTAGTGCGATATTTATGTGATATATGCGACCGGTAAACAAAAAAGAATAATGAATTGATTTGAGAAAAGTAAAATACGATAATAAAGTAAAGTGATGATAAAATAAATTGTGGTAAAGTAAATTGCGGTGATAAGTAAGTGCGGTAAAATAAATTGCGGTGATAAAATAAGTTGCAGTAAAAATAGAATGAATAAACAATTAAATATACAAGTTGAGGACTGGCTGTGAAGATGTGCAAAAGTATCTGATGAATGTGGTGGCAAGTCTTGTGAAATAAGTCAGAAAGAGATTGGGTTAAGGGAAAGGACATCGCAAGTTCGTCAATCCTGTTGAGGACGCAACTAAGGTTCTGCTTTCCCTTGGCTTACACCTTTCAGTGATCGGCCGCGTTCCCATATGTCTATGGTGAAATAGGGATGAACGTGGTGAACGCAAGGCATCTCTGGAAATAATTCTCGTTTTAGTTAACGTATTCTTCTAACCTTTTTTCGAGAGGTAGAATAACATCTTCACTTCTACTCTCATAAGTGAAAATGCCATCGAGCATGCGTCAGCTAAACTTAGTCGATTTCTTTAACAAGGATTAACTTACTTGCTTAATCCTTCCCTGTACCCTGGGGAGTAGTGACACATGATGAAGAAAATGGATGATAAATGTATGGAGAAGAACATAGAGATGACGACGAATACGATAATGATATTTAAATCTAAAGACAAGCATTTGTTATAGATAATGAATGACATATTAGAGATGAACACAGTAGATGAATAGAAAGTTAGAACAAAATACGGAAAGCGTGTCAATGTCTTGACACGGATCACGATCGGAGACGATTTGCTTGCCTGCGTGTTGTAGAAATGGAGTGGAGAACTTCCCTCTCGGGCTTGTTTTCTAGGTAGAAGTGACCTTTTGCTTAGAGCTTCGTCTTCGGGAATGGAAATAATTGCTTGCTCTAGAGACTTACCTCTCGGTCTTGTCTCGTCTTTCTCCCCGAATTTCTATAAATTGTCTCTTCAGACAAGCTTCTTTTCTTTGAATTTGATGTAGCTATTTATAGACCTTGGCACCTTCTGTATCAGTGATCCCGCTCTAAAAAGCTGATTTTTCCTGTCATGGCTTAGTGGAAACGTTCACTTTGCTCCATAATGAATTTTTCAGAATCATACAACAGAAACACTGTACAATGTCAGAAGTTCTTGCGAATACGTCGCTTTTTACATCTACGATCGATCACCGCATGCGGTGTAATTGCTTTGATCATTTTATTGATTGCCACATGTGCTACAAATGCGTTGATCGTTTGCGTCCATGATTGATTGTTGCATGCGCTGCAATTGCGTTGTTCTTTTTTTTTTTTTTTTTTTTTTTGTCCTTGAATGATTTTCGCATGTTGTGATAATGCGTTGTTCTTTTTGTCCTTGAGCGATTGTCGAATGCGGTGACCTGTTTCCTGCAAAACAAAGAATTGGACATTCCATTTTGCCATCGCAATGGGGTTAGCGGGTGTGCTTACGACACTTTACAATTTTCGCGTTTCTAAGCCAATTTCTATATGGTCGACACAACTTTTCCTTCTTTTTACCGCATAATCTAAATAAAACTGTATAAATAACTTGTATTTCTACAAGTTATCACACCCCCAAATTTAGATATATGCTTGTCCTCAAGCATATCCTCGACTAAGACAATTCAGCTTAAATCCTATCTAACTAAGCTATTTAATGTAGATTAAACTTTATGTAGTGACATAAATGTGGATCAAGTTCAAATATATAGCCAAAATGGTCTATAGTATATGAATAAGGTTGGGCGCCTTATTCTGGGGACAGTATGGATGTGGCCCATTTGATAGTTAGTACAAACGATGTGATCCTAAATCGTTCATGTGGAGACATGAAAGTGGGGGCATCCTATGTAAAGAGTTTACATAAGACTAAACCATGAAATAGTCACTTTTTATGTTCTAAATGCCATTTTATGTATAAAACTAACTATTTTGTTAATTGATGACCTAGGTAACTTAATCTTAATCCTAAGCTAACTACGAACTCTTGTTCACTCGGAATTATCCTTAGATCTACATAGGTGAGGGCAGCTCATTATTGCTGGCCCAATAAACCTCCCATTTCAGGGGTAAGATTAGGTGGATAGCTTGGAACATAGGGTGCAAGACGGAATTCACTCCTACCCGTTATAGGGATAGTAGATAGTTTATTCTCTTAAGTACTGAATCCAGGTCTTGAACAAGGGGCCCCACCCTCTCCTTGGCCCGAGAGGGATTCAGTTTATAGGTTGAACTTAAACCAATTAGAGGATCAGTGGAACTTAAGGAATAAGATGTAGTCTTGGGGGTAAAATGATTTTTATGACCCAGCCGAGATTACGAACAACCTGTGAAGGATTAGCTTACTAATCATGGTTATATCAAATGGACACAAATATATCTATAGTGAGGGGAGTGCAACTACAAAACTATAGTGGAATGACCCGTTAGTTAACGAATGTTGATTAGCTCCGTCTAAAGAGTTTAGCTAGCTAATCTCGGACGTTGAAGCCTATGATCTATAGGTCCATTAGGATCCTCTACTAGCTCATATGGAATAAACTTAGAACAGTATGATAGAATAATTCGAATTGTTCGAATTAGGTGAAGAGAAAGAAACCAACAAGTATATGTGATATAGTGGTTGGGTTTTCATTTAGAGATACAACTTTAATATTTAAATATGATTTAAATATCAAGAATATGAATACGTTCATATTCGGAAGCTCGAAAATAATGGAAATGGTCAAAGATGTAAAAAGTCAAAGAGTTGACTTTTGACTTTGAAAAGTCAAACTTTGACCGATCTTATATTCAAATGTGATTTGAATTTCAAGAAAATGAATGGGATTCATGCTCGGGAGGACAAAATTAGTCAACACGGAAAAAATTATAAAAAGTCAAAATGTTGATTTTTTGGTCACAGTTTGACTTTGACAAAATGACTATTTTGCCCTTTGACTAAAGTTAGTGGGAAAATTCAAACTTTTGTTGGATAATTCCACTAACAAAATAGTGGGCTAGGTGTTAGCTTATAGTGGAGACATTAAGCCCACTTAGATAGTGAATTCTAGGTGTTGGGTTTTTATGGATTTGTTTCATGCAATTGTTACATGGTTTTTTTTCCTATAAATTGAGCTTTCAATTATGGATTAAAAACTTTTGACATTTTTGCCAATTTTAGTTTTCAAAATTGAGCTGGAAAAATAAAAACCCAAACCCAAATTCATTCTTATTTTCCATCTCTTTCTCTCTCTCGGTTTTCTTCATCCATCGGGTCCCACAACCCGGTTCTGAGCCAGAGGATAGTAGGTCAACTCTAGTGGTGGTTCGAAAGAGTACGGGTCGAGATTCAACGAGGAAAAACGGTTTTCAGGAGCTTCAAACGTAATTTTCATTTACTATTTTTGCTTCAATTGCATGCTTTTTTCCTTTAAATCAAAGGTAATTTTAATTTACTATTTTTGCTCAATAAATCTCCCATTTCAGGGGTAAGACCGGGTAGATAGCTGGGGACATAGGGTGCAATAAGGAATTCACGCCTACCCAATTTAGGGATAGGAGATAGGTTGTTCTCTTAAGTACTGAATCCATGTCTTGAACAAGGGGCCCCACCCTCTCATTAGCCCGAGAGAGATTCGATTTAGTGATTGGATCACAAATCAATTGTTCATTAAAGGATCAGTAGAACTTAAGGAGCATGATGTAATATCGTGGGTAAAACAGCATATTGACCCAGCCATTATTACGAATAACTTATGAAGGGTCAACTTACTGATTATGGTTAAATCAAGTGGACACAAATATATCTACAGTGAGGAGAGTGCAACTATTGAGCTATAGTGGTGTGACTTGATAGTTAATGAATACTGCAATTTGATATAAAGAGTTTTAACCAATTAATTTTAAATCGTTGGAGCTCATGATCTGTAGGTCCATAAGGTCCCTCTGCTAGCTCGTAAAACATGAACACCTTGATTTAATAAATTGAGTGAATTTAGAATGATATCAATTTGAATTGTTCAAATTAAATTTCAAATTGAAATATTCAAATTGAAATTAGGGTTTGAATTTGAATAAGTTCAAATTCAACTTAGGGTTTGTACAATTATATTCGATATAATTAATAAATGTTTAATTTATCGAAATTAAATGAAATTGGAGAGTTTATAGTATTTAAATATTAATTATATGAATAGGATTCATGTTCAAAATTAGGTGTGTGATCAATTTGATATTTTGATATTAAATTATTATTTATTAATTAAATATGTTTAATTAATTAAAAATCAAATTAATTTTCAATTTCAATTCAATTTGAGAAATTGAATTTTGATGTTTTAAATTTAATTAATTATGTATTATTTAAATCAAATTTTAGTTAATATTTGAAATTAATTAAAATATAAATTTAAACATACAAAAATTGGAAATTAGTTGAGTGGGATCTTCCCACATTTTCACAAATTTAAGGTTTTGCTCCCATATACACATACAAATCCCATTTACATACATGCAATTGAAATGACCTTGAGATGTCTCCTTTAGTGCCTGTATGAAAAAAGTGGGTAAAAGCACTCCAATTTGACTGAGGAACGAGAGGCTTGCTGCTGGAAATATGTTTTCTACAGAAAGCTTGTTCATCATCTAAAAACCCATTTTTCCCTTCACAAATTCACTCCAATCTGACTTCCACCATTCAAATTCAAGGCTGAGAATAGTAGAGAAGATCTCTTGCTAGTTCACTATTGAATTGGGGCTAGAATCATATAAAGAGCAGCTTGGAATTGGGAGAATTCATCAAAGGTATGTAGTTAAGAAACTCTCTTCTTAAATTTCTGTTTAAGCATGCTTTTAGGACTCAAATTAAATGTAATTAGAGTGCTTATTGATTCTGTTTGCTTTCGTTGCATGCTAGTAGATCCTAATAGGTTAGTTTTTCCCTTTCCACCTTTCTTCTTTTTCTTAGTTCCAGAGGATGATCCTCTATAGAACTTCTTTGAGGATGAGGCGACATTTGCCTATCCCTTTTGTTCCTTGTTTTTCGTCAAAGACTGAAAAGTCTGAAGCTCATTGAGCAAGGTGGTCAGGTTGTAATCAATCCTGTTCATAACAACATTGCTACAGAACTGAAGGAAACTTTCAGGTAAAGATTCCAAAATGAAGCTAACCTGTCTAGCTTCATCAATGAAAGATCCATTCAACTCCACCACGTCGAAGTGGATCATCATGTCGAGAACATGTTCTCCAACAGATGCACCTTCTTGCATAAGGCATTGAAGATGTGTTTAAGAGCGTCATACCTAAGTTATGTGGACGGTTGTCCGAACATCTGCCGCAGGGACTCCATGATCTCACAGGCAGTTATTATGAGCTTATGCTTCTTGGCTATGAATTCTGAAAGGATTGCTAAGATATACGCTTGGGCCTTTTCGTTTGCTCGTATCCAATGCTTGTATGCCTCTTGAACATTTTAAGTGACATTTGGAGCAGGAATAGGACAACATTCCTCCATTAGGACAAAACAGAAGTCATCGATGATCAGTATAGGGTTGATTGTGTTTTTCAAGGTTGTATAATTATTGCCCATTAGTTTGTTGGCGGCAAGCAGATTTAAAGTCGCGGAAGTCATAATAAAATTGTTGAAACTATACTAATTATTTATATTAGTATATCTTGCATTAGCCCATTTAGAAAAACCAATCAATTTTAGCAAAATAATCTAATACACCCTAAGTGACATCTGTTTGCAATGATGTTTCAATGAGACAGAACAAAAGCCACCGTAGGGTGGTCAGGTGCCCCTTCACTGAAATGAGACTATCTCAACCAATAGACAGAACGACTCCTTATTACTGTAACTATCAGTCACCATTGTTTAGTTCAGAAATAGTTAAACTCGCTTAACATTTCTTGTAAGTGTAACCCCTCATTTTAGATTCTGGAGTTCCGCAACCGTAGGAAAAAAATCGATTGGGGAAAAACTAAAGTAACCCTTATCCATTTCTGAAGTTTGAATAAGGCGTCATGCAAAAAGCCATCCGTAGGGGGATACTTAAGGTGACTCGAGGCTGAGCATGAAACTTTACTTCAAACTAATGAGAGAGACTGAGGGATCAGTTGACACTTGTCCCACTTCCACTTACTATAAACACTCTCTCCATTCACCTTGGTATTGATCTATACAAACAGCATCCGTAGAAGGACTCTCAAGGTGCCTCGAGGTCGAGTATAGATCTCATGGTGTGAACATTTAGGAAGAAATGTGAAGAGTAAAAATGAAGTATCATCTACCCCATTTTCTTCCCACTGAGCGTTTTACCTAGGGTTAATTAACTTAGGAAAATCTAGCTACTGATTTTACCTAAGTGTTTGTTTAATTTGCCCAAAAGTAACACTTACTCAACAACTTTTATTAATGTTTATTAAACATTTTAATAAACTTTAATCAAACATTACATGCTTGTAACAAATATATCTAATTCACTTTTCCAGGTAAGTTCCCAGGTAGGGATGTTACGTTTCCGTCAACTTAAATACCCCAGCCTAGACAGAACAAATCTTAGCAAAAGGTCCCTTATAGATACATTTGTTACATGATCCACCTATATATCTCTACATGTTTAAGCTATAGAAGATAACCTTGGATGTTAGTTTATTGGTTTGTGGGTTTAATGCTACTAAATGTCAAATAAAACATCTTATATTTTTTTAAATAAATAAAATATTTGTACAATACAATTACAAACTACAGAACCCTACAAGATTTAGGGCACCAACCTCAACAAATGCATTGAGTATTAATAAAATAAATTGTATGGTTTCAAAAAGTTTCATTATGACTTCCGCTACATTGAATTTACTTATTGCCGATAGACTTACCGGTGAAAATTATACATCGTGGAAAAACACAATTAACATAATACTAATCATCAATGACCTTCGTTTTTTCCTTATGGGGGATTGACTTCCTATTCCTATTCAAAATGTCACTCGAAATGTTCGAGAGACATACGAGCTATGGATAAGGGCAAATGAAAAGGCCCGAGCATATATCTTGGCAAGCCTTTCTAAAGTCTAGGCCAAGAAGCATGAGTACATAATCACTGTCCGTGAAATCATGGAGTCCCTGCAGGGGATGTTCGAACAATTGTCTGCAGAACTCAGGCATGACACTTTAAAACATATCTCCAATGCCCGTATGCAAGAGGGGGCATCTGTTAAAGAACACGTTCTCAACATGATGGTCCACTTCAGTGTGGTGGAGATGAATGGGTCTGTCATCAATGAGGTTAGTCAGGTAAGCTTCATCTTGGAATCTTTACCTGAAAGTTTCCTACAGTTATGTAGCAATGCTATTATGAACAAGATTGACTAAAAACTAACCACCTTGCTCAATGAGCTAAAGACATTTCAATCCTTGATGAAATCCAAGGAACAAAAAGGTAAGGAAAATGTTGCTTCATCCTTCAAGAAGTTCTACAGAGGTTTGACCTCTGGGACTAAGTCTGTACCTTCTTCTTCTAGCTCCAAAAAGTGGAAGAAGAAGAAAGGTGAAAGGGGGAAAGTTAACCCACCAGTTGTTGCCCAAAAGGGCAAGAAGGCTAAGACTGCAAAGGGAATTTGTTTCCATTGCGACCATGAGGGACATTGGAAGAAGAATTGTCCCAATTACTTGGCAGAAAAAAAGAAGGCCAAGCTAGGTAAATATGATTTACTTGTATTGGAAACTTTCTTAGTGGAGAATGATGATTCAGACGCCATTAACCATGTTTGTTTTTCATTCAGGGAATTAGTTTCTGGCGGCAACTGGAAGCTGGGGAGATGATGATGCATGTTGAAAATATATTTGTTGTTCCTAATTTAAAAAGGAACTTAATTTCTATCAAGTGTTTGATTGAACAAATTTATACTATCAATTTCTCTATAAATAAAGTGTTTATTTCCAATAATGGAGATATTTGTTCCGCTAAGCTGGAAAATAGTATATATAACCTAATATCGTTAGTAACTAAAGCCCTCCTAAACACTGAAATATTTAAAACTGTGATAACTCAAAATAAAAGACATAAAATTTCTCCTAAAAAAAATGCCCTTCTTTGGCACCTAAGATTAGGACACATTAATCTCAATAGGATTGAGAGATTGGTTAAGAATGGACTTCTGAGTGAGTTAGAAGAAAATTCTTTATTTGTATGTGATTCATGCTTTGAAGACAAAATGACTAAAAGATCTTTTACTGGAAAAGGTCAAAGGGCCAAAAAACCATTAGAGCTTGTACATTCAGACCTCTGTGGCCTGATGAATGTTAAAGCAAAAGAAGGGTTTGAATATTTCGTCACTTTTACTGATGATTATTCAAGATATAAGTATGTTTATTTAATGTAACAAAAGTTTGAATCATTTGAAAAGTTCAAAGAGTTTAAGGTTGATATTGAAATTACATTAAATAAAACGATTAAAACATTTCGATCTGATTGAGGTGGAGAGTTTTTTGATCTAACATTCAAGAAATTTGATAGAACATGGAATTGTATCCCAACTCTCAGCGCTTAGTACACCTCAGCAGAATGGTGTATCAGAAAGAAGAAATCGAACCCTGTTGGACATGGTTCGATCTATGATGAGTTATGCTTCCTTACCTGACTCGTTCTTGGGTTATGCAGTACAGGCTGTAACTTATATTTTGAACTGTGTTCCATCCAAGAGTGTTACGAGAATACCTTTGGAGTTTTGGAATGGTCGTAAAGATAGTTTACGTAATTTCAGGATCTGGGGTTGCCCAACACATGTGCTTGAGGCAAATCCTAAGAAACTGGAACCTCGTTCAAAATTGTGCTTATTTGTAGGCTACCCTAAAAGAACGAGAGGTGGTTACTTTTACAATCTAAAGAAAATAAAGTGTTTGTGTCGACAAACGGTACATTTTTAGAAGAGGATCACAGAAAGGAGCATAAACCTTACAATAAGGTTGTGTTGAATGAACTTTCCAAAGAAACTATTGAACTTTCAACAAAGGTTGTTGAAGAACCCAACACCTCAACAAGAGTTGTTGAAGTTGGTGTTGTGGTTGATGCCCTAAATCTCGTAGAGTCCCATAGTTTGTAATTGTAATGTACAAATATTTTTATTTATGTAATAAAATATGTGATGTTTTATTTCAAAATTAGTTGCACTAACCACAAACCGATAAACTAACATTCAAGGTTATCTTGTAACTTAAACATGTATGTAGAGACATACGGATGGATCATGTTTAAGTGATAACCTAAGTGTTCTGTAGTAGATCGATAAGGTTGGATACCTCATCCTAGTGACACTACGAGTATGGTACGCTTTGTAGATGTTACAAATGTTGTAAAGTGCTACAAATGATCTCATCCTGATCATTCATGTGGAGACATGTGAGCGGGGATATTCTATACAAAGAAGTTTGTATAAGACCGAACCACAAAATGTTTAGTTTTATTATATAACGCCGTTAATAATAGAGATTTACATTTCACCAGGATGACCATAGGTAGCATGACCTGAATCTTGAGTGAGTTCTGAACTCCTGCATATGAGGGCTTAATCGGTCCATTTATGGATTGAAGCAAGCTTCTCGATCTTGGAATAAAAAATTTGATACTGCGATCAAATCTTATGGCTTTGATCAAAATGTTAATGAGCCTTGTGTTTACAAGAGAATCATCAACAGTTCAGTAGATTTTCTAAAGTTGTATGTAAATTATATCTTACTCATTAAGAATGATGTAGGTCTACTGACTGAAATTAAGAATTCTCTAGCGACCTAATTCCAAATGAAAGATTTGGGAGAGACACAGTTTGTTCTGGACATGCAAATCCTTAGATATCAAAAGAACAAGACGCTAGCCCTGTCTTAGGCATTGTACATTGACAAGATGCTTGTCAAATTTTCAATGTAGAACTCTAAGAGGGGTTTACTCCCTTTCAGACATGGAGTTATATTGTCTAAGGAATAATGTCCTAAGACACCTCAAAAGATTGAGGAAATGAGATGGATCCACTATGCATCAGTTGTTGGCAGCTTGATGTATGTGACATTATGTACTAGACCTGACATCTGCTATGCAGTGGGGATAGTTAGTAGATATCAGTCTAATTCAAGATTTGATCATTGGACTGTCGTTAAGAACATCCTCAAGTATCTACGAAGAATGAAGGACTACATGCTCGTGTCTGGTTCTAAGGATTTGATTCTTATAGGATACACGGACTCTGATTTCCAGACTAATAAAAATTCTAGGAAATCTACATCAGGATTAGTGTTCACTCTTAACGGAGGAGCAGTAGTCTTGAGAAGCACCAAGCAGGGGTGCATTTCTAACTCAATTATAGAGGCTGAGTACGTAGCGGCTTGTGAAGCTGCTAAGAAAGCTGTGTGGCTCAGGAAATTTCTAACTGATCTGGAAGTGGTTCTGGATATGTCAAAGCCCATTACCCTTTATTTTGATAATAATGGTACTGTGGCTAATTCTCGAGAGTCTCGGAGTCACAAGTGCAGGAAGCACATAGAGTGGAAGTATCATCTCATCCGAGAGATTGTGCATCGAGGGGACGTGATCATCACGCAGATAACTTCAGAGTACAACGTTGTTGATCCATTTACAAAGATCTTCATGGATAAAGTGTTTGAGGTGTGGGTTTTATGTCCTAAAACTTGTAGTTTGTAAACAATTATCTTATTATGTTAATCAATATAGATGTTGTTGAAGTTTGATTCAATAAAGTTGTTGTTGATGTTTGAATTGTTCATTTCATTTTAGAAATAACCTAAATCTAGTAAACTAAGATCCATGACTATTACATGAGTACTTGAACTTTATGTGGAGACATAAGAGCGGATCAAGTTCGAGTATATGGACAAAATGATCTATAGTATATGGATAAGGTTGGGTACCTTATTCTAGGGACATTACCGGATGTGGCCCATTTTATAGATGTTATAATTATTGTAAAGTGCTACAAATGAAGTGATCCTGATTTGTTCATGTGGAGACATGCGAGTGAAAGCATCCTATGCAAAGAATTTTTATAAGATCGGACCAAGAAATAAGTCATTCTTACTTTATAACGTTGTTTACTATTTAAGACTGACTATTTCAAAGCAATGACCTAGGTAACTTAACCTTAATCCTGAACTAACTATGAACGCCTGTTTCATGGGTCAATAAGCCTCCCATTTTAGGGATAAGACCGAATAGATTGCTGGGGATATAGGGTGCAAGATAGAATTTACTCCTACCTGCTTTTAGGCATAGTAGAGTGCTTGTTCCCTTAAGTGCCGCCTCCCGAGTCTTGAACAAGGGACATCACCCTCTTATTGGCCCAAGAGACACTTGGTTTAGTGAGTGGATCACAAACCAATTTTTCATTAGAGGATCAGTGGGACTTAACAAACAAGATGTTATCTCAAGGGTAAAATAGCTTTTGACCCAGCCGTTATTAAAAACAACCTGTGAAGGACTGATTTACTAATTATGGTTATATTGAGTGGACACAATTATATCTACAGAGAGGGGAGTGCAACTATTGAGCTTTAGTGGAGTGACCCGGTAGTTAACGAATGTTGGTTAATTAGGTTAAAGAGTTTATCCAGTTAATCTCGGATCGTTGGAGCCCATGATCTGTAGGTCCATTAGGTTCCCCTACTAGTTCACAAATGAATTAAACCTTAGAATAGAGTGATGATTAAATTCCAAGTGTTCAAAGTTGAATTAAGGAAATTAGTAAACATACGATATAATTACATGTTTAATTATCGAATTAAATGATATTAGAGAATTGGATAATATTTAAATTTGATTTAAATATTAACTACATGAACAAAGATTCATGATTGTAGATTTCGTGTTTGATTAATTTAATATTTGATATTAAATAAATATAATTAATTAAATTGTTTAATTAATTATTAATAATTAATTTTTTATGAAATTAATTATTGAATTAATTATATATAAAATTAATAAGGTTTTAATTGATATTAATTATAGAAATAATATCTTGATTTTTTAATTTTGAAAATTAGTTTTTCAAAATTAAAAAAAAAAAATTGAATTTCAAATTGAAATAAAACCCATAATTTTCAAAATTAAAAAAAAAAATTGAATTTCAAATTGAAATAAAACCCATTAGTGGATTTTTTCCAAATTTTGGTACAATCCCACTCAAAGTCCACCAATTCTTTCAAGTAGGTGCTGTCAATTTATTGTGCAATTGGATTGCATGAAAGGAATTGATAAAAGTTGAATATTTCAGCTAAGATGCAAGCCATGCATTTTGGTTTTTCAGACTGGAGTTGCTGAAGAAAATGGTTTTCTCTCTCTAGTTGAAAACTAGAAAAATTTCCTCTCTAAATTCCCTGAATTCAAGCTCATTTTGAATCCCACAATTCAATATAAGGAACAAGAGAATAGTAGGGAAGATCAAGTGGTGGTCTACAACACTTCTAGAGTGAAGATTCAAGCTAAATTCGTGAGTTGAAGAGAAGGTCTTCAAAAGTATATCTTCAAATCTTATTTTCTATTACGAACCTGCTTTCTTAATTGTTAAAATTGATGAATTAGAGAGTTTAATGTTCAGAGCATGATTTAAGCACTCAATTTGTGTTAATTTTAGCTTAATGGGTGTTTTTCATAGGTTGTATGAAAATGGTTGCTGATATGGATAATTTCAGTTTTGACATTTAAATTCTCTTCAATTAAAAGTTAATTGTTGTAATTGGCTCTTTGTTTATGGGTCTTAATGTGTGATTAAGAGTCTTTAAATTTGTTAGTCTATAGAATTGTAATTAGCTGCACTTGAAGAAAGATGCAAGAAGGTTAGCTGAAGAAAACCTGTTGTGATGCTTCTGCCAGGCAGCGTTGCAATGTTGGCCATAGAGCATTGCAACGCTACTCATAAGATAGCCCAATTTTGAAGAGCAGCTTGAAGCATTGCCACACTATCTTGAAGCCTTGCAATGTTGTGCTCGATCCTTTCTAGCATCGTTTGGCCAGTTCAGTTCATGATGGTCCTGTTCATCCCCACTTTTGGTCGGTTCAGCCTATTTTGAAGCCTTGGAGGTCCGATTCGGGTCGGTTCATGAAGTCTAAAAGCTATTGGAAGCCGGTTTTGTTTATTATTGTAATAATTTAGGCTATTTGCTTGTTTAGAATGCCAAAACTAGTCCATATCAGTGTCTGTTTAATTATTTATAATTAAATAAATCTTGTATGTGCATATAGTATGCCATGTAGATTTAAAATCCCACCATAGGAAGCATGTAGCATGCATTGAAAGTATGTTTTAAAGAGTTATAATATATAGTATGCATGTTTAGAGTTTCAAGTGTTTAAAATAAAGTGTTATATTAAATCTTGAAATGTTTGATGTATGTTATGGATGAACAACTTGTCTATTGTTTTATAATTGTTATAAAAAACGGATTAAACATTTAAAATCCATAACAAAGATAAGATGCATGCTTACCTAGGGTTAACAAATAACTTGTTTTAATAGTTAAAATAGATCGTTATCTTGTAAAACTTTGGTTACAAAATTAACCGGTCTCTAATCTTGTCTAAGGCTGGAGGTATTTAAGTTGTTGGCTTGCGGAACACTTTCTACTTGGAGATTATAACCGAATAATTGAGCATTGTTAACCCGATTTTATGAGCATGCGTGAGCGACGTAAGATTTTAAAAATGATTTATCACCTAGACATAATATGTTGAAATCCAAATATAAACGTTATACTTGGATAATCACCTAGAATTAGGTTGTTTATTAGCCAGAATATACCTAAGTAAATGTTTACCCAAAACAAATAGAACACTTCAGTGGGAGATTAATAACATATATGATATGTTGTTCTTAGCTCTTGCGTCACTAAGAGTTCACACCGTGAGATTCATGCTCGGCCTCGTGTCACTTTGGGAGTGACCTCCATTTGGAAAGTGTTTGCATTGGTCAATAGCAAGGTGAATAGGGAAAGTAGTTCATAGTAAGTGGGTGAAGGATATGTGTCAATGTTTCTTCTGGTCTTTTCCATTAGTTTGGACCGTGAGATTCCTATGTTAAGCATCTTGTCGTTTTTATGTGACATAAGCTAGTCGTTTTACGACGGTTGTCCCCTCGGAAGGTTGTAACACGGGATTCAGAACAACTCAAACTCCAGAAATGGATAGGATTTCTTAGATTGATTCCCAACCTTGACACTCCAATTCGGTAGCATCGTTGGGGCCAACCTCTGAGGTTTAAAAATGGAGGGTTACACTTACAAGATTCACTAAGTGTAAGTAAGTTCTTGACCAAAAACTGTAACTAAATGACTATAGGAATATGAGTTATTCTGAAATTAGTATTTAGTCAAGAATATCTTGTTTCAGCGAAGGAGTACTTGATTACCCCTTGGTAGCATCTATTCTGATTCGTTAAAGTATCATCGCAAATAAAATAATGAAATTTGGGTATGTTATTACTTTTCTAAAACATGATTGGATTTAAAAGTAGTTCACTAATAGAACTTGTTTATACTTTCAGAATGACTAGCTCAGTAATACAGTTACTGGCTTATGAGAAACTTAATGGGGACAATTATGCTACATGGAAATCAAACCTGAATACAATACTAGTAATAGATGATATGCGGTTTGTTTTAACTGAGGAATGTCCTCCAAACCCTAGCTCAAACACAAACCGAACTGTTTGGAAAGCATATGACAGGTGGTAAAGGACAAATGAAAAAGCCTGAGTCTATATTCTTGCCAATAAATCTGATGTTTTGGCTAAGAAACATGATCACATGCATACCACTAGAGAGATTATGCAATCTCTATGGGGGATGTTTGGACAGTCGTTCTTCTTCTTTAGACATGATTCCATCAAGTACGTTTATAACTGTCGTATGAAAGAAGGGACCTCTATTAGAGAACATGTCTTGGACATGATGGTCCATTTCAATGTGGCAAAAGTAAATGGAGCTGTCATAGACGAGAAAAGTTAGGTCTAGAGTATTTTCCGAAGAGATTTTTACATTTCTGCATAAACGTGATGATGAACAAGATAGAATATAACTTGACATCTCTTCTTAATGAGCTACAGACTTATCAGTCCCCTTTGGGAAGTAAGAGACATGAAGTAGAGGTAAATGTTGCCACTGCAGACAAAAGAGGATCGTCCTCTAAGATGAAATCTGCTTCTTCTTCCAAGAACAAAAGTGTTCAGATAAAAAAGAGTAAGGGGAAGAGGAAGACTTCTACTGATCGCAAAAGCAAGGCTAAAGTTGTAGACAAAGGAAAGTGTTTCTACTACAACGAAGACAGATACTGGAAAAGAATTTGCCCGAAGTACCTTGTAGAAAAAAAGCAGAAAAAGAAAACTCAGGAAATTAGTTTCTGAAGAATGCTTGCAGAAGAAGAGATAACTCTCAGGGTTTTGAACAAGGGAGGCTATCTCAGAAAAATCAGTGGGAGTTCTTGAAGTTGCTATCAAAAGATAAATCCATTATATTAAATCATGTACTTCTTGTTTATATCTTTTGTAAGAACAATTGTATAAAGTATCCTTTTGACATAAATGAAGTGTTCATTAGCAAAAGAAGTATTTTTTATATGTTCAAGTATGAAAAACCTTCTATGTTAAAACCAACCAAAAGTGTCGGCCATTTCTAATATTCAGATATAAAATGGCTTAAAAACAAAAGGCAAAGGTTTCTTCAAGTACTTATCTTTGGCAATAAAAGATTTAGTCACATTAGTCTTAATATGATTGAGAAAATGGTTATAAGTGGTCATCTAAATTAGTTAGAAGACAACCTTTTAACACTATATGTGTCTTGTCTTGAAGATGAGATGACCAAAAGATCTTTTATAAGAAAAGGTCTTAGAGCCAAAGAACCCTTAGAGCTTGCACATTCAGACAGATATAGTCCGATGAATGTCAAGGCATGAGAAGAGTATGAATATTCCATCAGTTTTATTGATGGTAATTTAAAGTACAATTATATTTACTAACTTTATCATGAGTCTAAAACACGTGAAAAGTTCAAGGTGTATGAAAACTTATTACGTAAAACAATTAAGACTCTTCGATTAGATCGAGGTGGAGAGTAAATAAAATTTGAGATTTCTTGATAGAACATGGAATCCAGTCACAACTTTCTACTCTTGGCGTCTCAACTAAATGGCGTATCGGGAAGAAAAATAGAACCCTATTAGACATAGTTCGGTTAAAAGATGAGTTATGCTCAAATTGCCTAAATTGTTTTGGGGATACCCAGTAGTGATTGTTATATACTCTTTTGAACATCATTCCATTAAAAGTGTTTATGAAACTCCATATGAGATGTGGAGAGGTCATAAAAGTTGTTTATGACAAGTAAAGGATGTCTACATATTTCAGAATTTCGGAAAGACCGACACATGTGTTGATGTTAAACCCTAAGGAATTTGTCTAGTGTACCCTAAGTGACATCTATTTTGCAATGATGCTTCAATGAGGTAGGACAAAAGTCACCGTAGGGTGATCAAGTACCCCTTCACCGAAATGAGACATTCTCAACCATTAGACAAAAACAACTCCTTGTCACTGTAACTAATAGTCACCATTTTCGGTTTAGAATTTGTTAACATCCTTAACAACTCTGTGTAAGTGTAACCCCTAATTTTAGGTTCTAGAATCCTACCAATGAGCCAACCGTAGGAAAAAACCGATTGGAACATGAAACTAAAGCAACCCTATCCATTTCTGTAGATCAAATAAAGCGTCATGCAATACAACCATCCTTTAGAGGGACACCCACGATGCCACGAGGTGATGCATGAAACTTTATTTAACCTAATGAGAGAAATCGAGGGATGTGTTGTCACACGTTCCACTCCCACTTACTATAAACACTATCTCCATTCACCTTGATATTGACCTACCCAAGGGGCACCCATAAGGGGAGACAACCATGGTGCCTCGAGGCCGAGAGTAGATCTCACGGTGTGAACTTTTAGGAAGAAACATGTAGAGGTTAAAATGAAGTATCATATACCCCTTTTTCCTGCCGCTGAGTGTTCTACCTAGAGTTAATTAACTTAGAAAAATCCGGCTACTGATTTTATCTAAGTGTTTGTTTAATTTGCTTAAAAACAACTGTTGTCTTTGATAATTAAACAATGTTGATAGAAGTCCCATTAAACTCTTTAATGTCTGATCAAACTTGCATGCACGTAACAAATCTATCTAATTCACCTTTCCAGGTAGGTTCCCAGGTAGGGGTGCGATGTTTACATCGACTTAAGTACCCCAACCTAGCCAGAATCCGCCTTAGACAAAAGGTCCCTTATAGATACATTTGTTACATATTTAATCTTTTTATCAAGAATCAATTTAATCCTATTAAATCGATTAAAAGATTAAACTTAGATTTCTAATCTCATTAGAAACGTGATCTTAAGACTATCTCAATCATATTTTAAAACAATTTTAAAAAAATGATTATAGCCTAAGGTTTGCATGCATCTCTTTAATATTGATTTTAATTCTAATTCCATTTAATTATAAAAATTATAAATAAATGAAATAATTAAAAACCAACCATTGCATGCTAGACATACTTTAGTTAATTATAACATTTATAAATTAACCTAAGGTAATGTCATGCTTCATGCAATATTCATTCATTACTAATATATAACATTTATATAACTACGTAATGAATCATACTATAACATATATTCCATACATCCATTCAACCATATATTAAAACACTTATAATATAAATGATGGATGGATATGCTATAATGCATGCATACATATACTATAACACTTATACTATATGATGGATGAGCATGCTCTGTGTAATTTAAATCATGCATATTCATACATTATAACATTTATAATATAAAATGATGGACATAAATGCATAACCTATGGTGGGTTTTAAAACTATATAATATACATTATGACATATAATATAAAACATACATCGCATATATATTTATTCTTAGAGTTGATAGACTGAGATATGACCTCTATAAAAAGAAAAAAAAAAAAAGAACAAAAGGCTAGCTATTACAAAAATTGAGTCAACTGGTTCAGAATAGGTGAATCGGGCCTTGAACCACTCGAATCGATCTGCCCTTCAAAGAACCACCTTGCAGCTGATCATGTAGCAAAGGATTTATGTGATGAGCACCTATGTGATAAGCATGAAAAACTACACGATCGCGCAGCTAGCAACTATACGATGAGCATGAAAGACCATATGCGATTGTGTAGCAAATAACCATGCGTTGAGCATCTAAAGACCGCAAAATTATTCAGCAAGCAACTAAGCGATCTTGTAACAAATGCAACACGATCGCGTAGCATTAGCTATGCGATCGTTTAACAAATGCTACACAATCGTGTAGCAAAAGCTACTTGATCGCATAATAAGAGATACCCGATTGTTTAGCTATAGCTACACGATCTGGAACCTCTATTTCATCTTCTCCATCGAAACAATGCTCTGCAACCCTTCTTTGAAGCCTCCAAAACATCACGAGCGACTCAAACTTACAAACTATAGACTCGATTGCAACAATAATGCCCAAAATGCAGGGGCCTTTACAAACCAAAATTTGTAAATTAAAGAATGCCTTAAACTGAGAGTTCTATCCTGAAACATCCATCAACAAATTCATCCATGACCATTCATCACATAAACAGAATGTAGATTATAAAACTCACCATTACTGTAAAACCATTCAATACAAGAAAGGAATTTGGAATCAGAAACCTACAACCTGACTCTGATACCAATTGAAGGAACTCTAATGAGAGAACCTTGAGCGGAAGCGGATCGACCAAATTCCATAATTCATTGAATATAAAGTTTACAGTAAACAAACAAAAAGATATGCATTTACAACAAAATTACAACTTGCTTTAAAAGAAAAGGGTTTCAAGAAACCTCACCTTTGAAGACCTTTTTCTTCACATTTTCTCTGAATGGATCACGAACCTATTGAAGGCCTTCTTCAAGATAAACCTCGAACAAAACCCGAACACTACCACAAAATTACCTTGGTATTCTCAGGGTGAGAACCCAAGAGTGGTGGGCTTCTGACTATTTTGGTTAAGAGGGAAAGCTTTGATGTGGAGGAAGAAGATTGAGAACTATCACACAAAACCCAAAAGCCATAGAATATTTCTATCCTTTTTCTTTCTCAATCGTGATTCACCAACAACAACCAAGAAGAAGAAAATATTTTTCTATTTAACTTTCCATAAAATAACCACCACCCACTAATGTGGGTGGAGAGAAAAGATGGGGAAGGGAGTTGTAACTCCCTTCCTTATTATTTTAAAATAATAATAATATAAATATAAATATGATAAGTAACTTATCATATTGTATGTAATAAATTATATGTTATACCAAATATAACATATAACCTATAGTTTTAATATTACATCATATAGAATATAAACTATAGTTTCTTTTCTCTATTATATGACATTTAATATAAACTTGGGGAAGGAGTGAATTCCGTCTTGTGTAGCTGAGTTCCCAGCTCCCAATCAGAGAATCCCTAAAATGGTAAGCTTGCTGAGTTGGCAATCTGGCCACTCTCACCCATTCAAATCAAAGGACTGCTCTCATAGGCAGGAGTTCCCAACTCACTCACGATTAAGGTCATGTCACCTATGGTCAATTTAATGAAACGTAAGTCTCAATTATCAACAGCGTTATATAAAGAGACAATCATTTTGTGGTCTGATCTTATACAAACTCTTTATATAGGATACCCTCGCTCGTATGTCTCCACATGAATGGTTATGATCAGACAATTTGTAGCACTTTACAACACTTGTAATATCTACAAAGCGGGTCGTATCCATAGTGTTATCAAGATAAAGTGTCCATTTTTTATCCATCTACTACAGACCATTTAGGTTATTACTTAAGGCATGATCCACTTGTATATTTTTACATACATGCTTAAATTACATGAAATAACCACAGATCTTAGTTTATTGGATTTGAGTAAATGTTTATAAAATAACATTTATTTTATTAATAACAATATGTTCACAAAGTGTTTACAAACTACAAGACTACCAGGAGAAATAGGACACCAATCCCAATAATTTCCCACTTGTCCTAATGCCTCGGGAGACTAATGTACAATACAAAAACATTATAATATACAATAAACTAGGACATACTCTATACCCCAGTATCATCTACCACTTGCCCTAGACAGGGTGTCGCATGTTTCGTAGACCTAGACTCTCCAGATGACCCTCAAACACTTTAGTCGTGAGAGCCTTTGTAAACAGATGAGCAACGTTATGCTTCGACACGATCTTCGTGACTATCACATCACTGCGATGCACAATCTCCCTGATCAAATGATACTTCTGTTCAATATGCTTGCCTCTTCGGTGACTCTAAGGTTCCTTAGAATTCGCCACAGCCCCAGTGTTATCACAATAAAGAGTGATCGGCAAAGACATATTTGGACCAACTTCCAAATCAGTAAGGAACTTCCTAAGCCAAACAACCCCATTAGCAGCTACGTATTCAACTTCCATAGTGGAGTCCGTGATGCATTCTTGTTTGATGTTTTGCCAAACTACAACCCCTCCATTCAGAGTGAACACTGATCCTAATGTTGATTTTCGAGAATCTCTATCAGTCTGAAAGTCCGAGTTTGTGTATCCTGTAAGGATCTAATTCTTATCTCTATACACGAGTATATAGTCCATCGTTCTTCAAAGATATTTGAGGATCGTTTTAACCACCATCCAGTGATCTAATCCTGGATTGGACTGATATCGACTGACAATCCCTACTGCATAGCAAATGTCAAGTCTGGTACATAACATTGCATACATAAGGCTACCAACAACCGATACATAGGGAATCCGTCTCATTTCCTCAACCTCTTAAGGTGTCTTAGGACATTGTTCCTTAGACAAAATAATTCCATGTCTGAAAGGTAATAAATCCCTCTTGGAATTCTACATTGAGTACTTGATCAACATCCTGTCAATGTACGATGCCAGAGATAATGCTAACCTTTTGTTCTTATGATCCCTTATGATTTGGATCCTTAGAACAAATTGCGCCTCTCCTAAATCTTTCATTTGGAATTGGGCGGTTAGCCACTTCTTAATGTCAGTCAGAAAACCTACATCATTCCTAATGAGTAGGATATCATCCACATATAGCACAAGAAAAGCTACTGAGTTGTTGATGATTTTCTTGTAAACAGAAGGCTCATCAAAATTTTTATCAAAGCCAAATGATTTGATCGCACTATTATATCTAATGTTCTGATATCTAGATGCTTGTTTCAGCCCATAAATGGACCTATTAAGCTTGCAAACCTTTTGCTCATGATTTAGATCAATGAATCCTTCTGGTTGAGCCATCTAGATGGTCGCTTCAAGATTACCATTAAAAAATGAAGTCTTGACATCCATTTTCCATATCTCATAATCAAAAAATATAGCTATGGATAGGAGAATTCTAATAGACTTCAATATGACAACAGGTGAGAAAGTTTCCTCATAGTCCACTCCTTTGGTATATCCCTTTGCCATGAGTTTTCCCTTAAAGGTTTGTACCTTTCCATCTACACCTCTTTTTCTCTTGTAGATCCATTTATAACCTATAGGTTTTACCCCAGATTGATCCACAAGTTCCTAAACGAAATTGAAGTACATAGACACCATTTCTTGATTCATGGCTTTAATCCACTCATCTTTTTCAACATCCTCCATTGCTTGCTTATAAGACAATAGATCCTCAACTCCATCATCAAATATGATGTTTTGAGCTTTAGTAAAACCCATGTAGCATTCCGGTGGGATTGCAACCCTCCCACTACGCCGAGGCAGTCTCAACTCTTAAGATGGTTGACTAGATGAAACAACATCAACAAGTCTTGTTGATCTATCAGTTTGTTCAACAACTCTTATTGAACTCTCAGTAGTCTCATTAGAAATATCATTTAAAACAAGCTTACTTCGTGGTTTATGATCCCTTATGTGGTCTTCTTCCAAGAAGATAGCATTTGTCGACATAAACATCTTGTTCTCACTTGGATCATAGAAGTATCCACCCCTCATTTCTTTGGGATAACCTACAAATAGGCAAACTTTTGAACGAGGTTCCAAATTTTTAGGGTTAGCCACTAGCACGTGGGCCATGTAGGGATTGGTTTCCTAATTCTCCCAGAGTCTCGTTATTTGTAAACACTGTACACATTGTTATGGATAAAATAAGAGTGATTTTGTTTTGCATTTGCTTCATGTTATTGTATGTAAACTTAAGCATGTATATGAGGTATAAAAATGGATTATGCCTTAAGTGATAACCTACAAGGTCTGTAGTATAAGAATATAGGAGGGATACCTTATCCTTGTGACACTACGGATACGACCCGCTTGGTAAAGGTTTAGAAGTGTTGTGAACTACTACAGATGGTCTGATCCTGACCATTCATGTGGAGACATGGGAACGGGGGGTGTCCTATACAAAGAGTTTGTATAAGACCGGACCACGAAATGATTTGTCTCTTTATATAACGTCGTTGATACTTGATACTTGCATCTCACCTAAAACGACCATAGGTGACATGAAGTTAATCCTAAGTGTTTTGGGAACTCCTGCCTTTGAAGGTGGTCCTTTGATTAGTATGGGTGAGAGTGGCCAGATTATCAACTCAACAAGCCTACCTTTTGGGCATTTGTTTGATTGGGGAGTTGGGAACTCAGTTACACAAGATGGAATTCACTCATTCCCTGAAGCAGGGGTAAGTAGAAAGATTGCTCCCTTAAGGACTGATTCCAAGTTTGAACATAGTGACCACATCCTTTCTTTGGAAGAGAGGACTCAGTCATGGTAGGACTATGACTTATGTTTATTAAAGGGATTCGTGGTACTTAAGAAGTTAGATGTAACTACAGGGGTAAAACGATAAATTGGCCCAGCTGTACTTCAAGCGATCTATGAAGGGTTATCACACTGTTGATTGGTTGATATAGACACAAAATATATATGTAGTATGGAGAGTGCAGCTATCGGTCTTTAATGAAGTACCCGGCAATAACGGATGGTGGATCCCGTGACTAAAGAGTTTAGTTAGTTATTCACGTACCGTTGAAGCTTTAAGCTATAGGTCCATAAGGTCCCCTTGGTAGCTCAATGGATTCAAGTTGAGAATCAGTTCTTGGGGTTGATTTGAAATGTTTAAATTGACAAGAGGAAAATCAATTATATATGATATAATTGGTGTGATGTATAAGGTACATCAAGTGGAGGATTAATATAAATATGATTTACATTAAGTACCATAAAATAGAAAAAGAACTATGATTTATATGTTTCATAAGATGAAATATTAAAACTATAGGTTATAAATATTATATGGTAAGTTGGTTATCATATTTATTTATAATAATATTAATTATTTGATCATTATCTCTTTTTCTTTAATAACCAATTGAGTGGGAGGTTATTGGTGGTTTTATGGTAACTGTGAGATAAAAGGAAAAAGGTTTTCCTAATTTTGAGGGGTTTGCTACTTTCAGAAAGAAACCCATAGTAAAGCTATCAAGTGAAAGTGTTTGACTAAGCAATAGCTAGTAGAGAGATTAAACAATCATGGAGTTTAACTATACGATAGTTCACTCAGTTGGTCGTAGCTAAACGATCGTGTGGCGTTGTCTATACGATAGGCTGCCATCTTTTACACGATTGACCACATCGTCTATACGATAGACTGTGTCATCTCCCACTTGCTCAATCATCTACACGATTGTTATCTTCCAGTCTCTTCCTCTAACCAAGATCATATAGAACCCATAACTTATGGAATCTCACACCGTGAATACCAAGGTAACCATTATGGTGGTGTCCTCACTCAACTCGATTGATTTTGAGGTTCTAGAGGTCGTTCATTGGGTTCGTGATCATTATATTCGTTGTGTTCGTGCTGTTGTTCGTGTTACACTGGTCGTTGCGTTTGAGGGCTAACTTGCTGTTCTTGGACGCATTGGATCGGTCGAGGGAGTTTGAAGAATGGTTCTTTAAAGGTACGCATACTTTATCCCTTGACTTTCCTATAAGCATGCTGTAATTTTGTATTATGCATGACTTGTGAGTTTCTATTTCTTGACTATAATTATTAGTGTTCAATTTCTAATGGAATTTGGAATGATCCTTTTGCTGCTGATGGAAATCCTCATGTTTGATTTCCTTCAATTGGTATCAGAGCCAGGTTGTTCTGATATTCCAAATTTCACTTCTGTTTTGAACTTCTTTTACAATCGTGGTGGGTTTTCTGCATTGCATTTAAGTGTTAAATGCGTTTGTGGATGGATGTTGATGAATGTTTTTGGGTTAATTGCCTCTGTTTAAAGCTTTCTTTGATTACAAAGTTTTAAGTAAGGGCCCCTAAGTTTTTTGGCATAATTAACAAGCAATCGAGTCTGTAACTCAAAGTGTTTGAGTTTGTTGAGTCGTTCGTGATGAAGTTTCGAAGCATGGAGATGCGGATCTCATCGAGGAAGAAGACCAAGGGTTGGTCGTATTGTGTAGCCTCAGGTAAACGATAGTTGAGTTTTTACTAAATGATCGTGTAGATTTTTCTACATGATTGTGTAGTATTTACTAAACGATTGTTTAGCTAATGCTAAACGTTGGGGTAAAGCGTTTACTCTATCGCTTAGCTCAGAAAGCATAGGTAAATGATTGAGTAAAGAGTTTACTCTTTCGTGTAGGTGATCACAAGGAGTTTGGTACACGATCAAGTGGAGATGCGTTTCTTCACCCGGACGGTTCAAGACCCGGTTCGCCTGTTTGAATCGGAGACTCTTTGTTATTTGTAATAGTTAGCTTTATTTTTTAGGATATGAGGCAAATTATCCCGGTTCATCAACTTTTATTTAATATACATGAGATGTATGTTGTTTATATGACATGTGTATGACATATAGATTTGAAACCTACCTTAGGTTGTGCAATTATTCATGCATTATATATTATAAGTGTTATAATATGGCATGATGAAATTACAAGAGAGCATGCGCATGATGAGTTATATTTATGCATGCAGTAAACATATTGATGCACCATCATTATATTATAAGAGTTATGGTATAAAGGTGAATGGAAGCATATTTGCTTGGTTCATTGCTTGGTTGTATAAGTGTTACATAAAAGTAGCAATGAATGAACAATGCATGGATCATGACACTTAGGCTAATTTACAAGCGTTATGAATGCCTTGTATGTGTTTGCTTTGCGTTATGGATTATTTTGGTTGTTTCTGGTTATAAGCATTATAATAAATTAGAACTAAAATCAATAAGAAAGAGTTGCATGCGGACCTAGGAAAACTCGTGTTTTAAAAGGGTTTTAAAATTGGATTGAGATAGACCTAAGTTCAAGGTTTTAATGGGATTAGCAACCTAAGTTTTAATCTTTTAAATCGGTTTAATAGGATTAAATTGATTGGCATAAAAAATTAAAATTGTATTAAATCTATCTATCAGGGACCTTTTGTCTAACGCGGGTTCTGTCTAGGCTGGGGTACTTAAGCTGACGGAAACGGTACACCCCTACCTAAGAACCTACTTGGAAAGGTGAATTAGATAGATTTTCTGCAAGCATGCGTAGTTGATCAACGACTTCGGTAAAGAGTTTAATGGACAATGATCAAAAGTTGTTCAACTTTCCAAGGTAAAAGTTACTCTTGGGCAAACCTAAAAGTCACTTAGTTAAAATCCTTAGTCATGTTTTTTCTAAGTAAACTAAACCCTAGGTTATAAAATACTTAGTAGGAGGAAGAGATATATATGATATGTCAATGATTCCACTAAATTTCTCCCTAAATGTTCACACCATGAGATTCATGCTTGGCTTTAAGAGCCTTGGTAGCATCCTCCTTCGGATGGTGTTCGCATGAGTCAATATCAAGGTAGATGGCGAGAGTATTTATAGTAAGTGGGTGAAGGGTGTGTGTCAACATGTCCTACAGTCTCCTTCATTGGTTCACATTGTGAGATCATTCTTGCATTCCCTCGTGGTGCTCTAAGAGCGTCCCCCTTCGGACGGGTTTTATGTAGTTGGTCAATATCAAGGTGAACTCCAGAAATGGATAAGGTCACTTTAGTTTTTGCCCCAATCGGATTTTTTCCCTTCGGATTGATTGCTTGGGGCGGAACTCTAGGGCCTAAAATGACGTGTCACACTTACAGGAAATTGTTAAGTAAGTCAATGATTTCTTGACCAAATCAATGATGGCTAGTCGTTATAGGAGCAAGAGTTGTTCTGGTATTAATGGCTAGTTGAGAATGTCTTACGAAACTAACCACCCTTTTGCAACTTTTATCCTAAACCTTTGAAGCGTCATTACGAAACTAGATGTTACATAGGGTTCATTTCAGTTTTGCTAAACCGTATTGGATGTTGTATGTTTTTTCAACGAGTATTTGCTTAAAACCTAATGTAGGTCAATGTGTTTGTTTTTTCAGCAACATGTTTGATTTTCTGTTAAATGCCTCTAGTTTGACTAATTTCATACAGTGGAAAGAGACTTGTAAAACATATTTCGTGGTAAACGACCTCGAGTTTGTCATGGTTGAGGAGTGTCCTCAAGTCTCGACCCTTGATGCACTGCGAAATGTTCGTAATGCATATGAGTTGTCGATGAAGGCTAATTCAATCGCCTGACTTCACATATTGGATAGCATACCTAATGCTTTGGCCAAAATGGTTGAGAACATGGTCATTCTACGTGAGATCATGAACTCATTACAAGAATTATTTGAATTTTAGTTCTTACTTTTCGAGCACAAAGGGGTGGATGACAAAACCAGCAGTGTCAGTTCCCAAGATAACCTCTAGGAAGAGAAAGCAAGTGTTGCTCACTCTGTTAAAGTTCATCGATGAGAAGTGTTCTCTGAAATAAAACTTGGAGCTTATTTATGTTCTGATACTGATCCAACTACTCTCCAAAAAAAGTGGAAGTCTAAAGACAGTAAATGCAATTTATTGGTCTTGGAGACGTGTTTAGTAGAGAATGATGATTCTACCTGGATCCTTGATTCAGGTGCTAATAACCACATCAGTTCCTTTTATCAAGGATTTAGTTCCTGGCAAACGTTTCCACAAGGAGAGATGACTCTTTGAGTCGTACTGGTGAGGTTGTTTCAGCTGTTGTTGTAGGCAGGGTCAAGTTATTTTTAGACAAGAAACGTTATCTGTTATTGGATAATGTTTTTGTAGTTTCTCATATCAAGAGGAACTTAATCTCGATTTTTTGTCTCATTGACCAAGGCTATACCCTCTTCTTTTCTGAGAGTAAAGTGTTTATTTTCAAGAATATAATGGATATTGGTTTTGGTTCAAGGGAAAATAACTTGTATGTACTAAGGTCCTTAGTTATAAAAGCCTTGTTTAATACTGAAATGTTTAGTACGGGGAAAATAGCTAAAAGACCAAAGGTTTCTCCTAAGGAAAACACCCATCTTTGGCATCTAAGTTAGGTCACATCAACCTCAATAGGATTGAGCTGTTGATGAAATGTGGACTTCTAAAGAGTTTAAAAGAAAAC